>NW_020954571.1:3041837-3199846 GCF_900497805.2 Vombatus ursinus | reverse complement strand
GAAAGGAAAAGCAGGCAACCTAGGTTTACCTGAAAGTCCCAGCCTTGCTGATTCCAGCCCAACACCAGATAAGCTGCCAGAACCCTACAGCCTCCAATTGCCAACATAAGAGGCCTCAGCACACAAAGCCAGTGACCAAGACCTAGGCTCCCAACACAAGAAGCTTGGGTCAGTGCCCTCTGCCCCCCTGCAGGAGAGCTTAATCTTTTTAAAGGCCAGGGAATAAAGAAACACCATGAGTAAAAAGAAACGTACGATAGATTCATATTATGAGAAGAGTGAAGATCAAGACAGAAATTCTGAAGAGGACAACACTGTCATCAAACCCACATCTGCAACATCAAAAGGGAATATGAATTGGTCTGAAGCCCAAAAAGCCTTCTTAGAAGAACTCAAGAAGGATTTTAAAAGTCAAATGAAAGAGGTAGAGGAGTCCTTTAAAAGTACAATTGGCCAATTGGAAAAAAAGTACACTGAAGAAAACAAGTCCCTAAAACACACAATTGGCCAATTGGAAAAAAAGTACAATGAAGAAAATAAATTCCTTAAAAATACGATTGACCAATTGGAGAAGAAAGTACAAAATCTAACAGAAAAAAACAATATGTTAAAAATTAGAATTGAACAAATGGAAACTAATGACTCTATGAGAGAGCAAGAATCTGTCAAACAGAAGCAAAAAAATGGAAAAAATAGATGAAAACATAAAATACTTCATGGGTAAAACAGCTGACCTGGAAAATCAATCCAGGAGAGACAATTTAAAAATTATAGGCCTACCTGAAAGTCATGATGAAAAAAAGAGTCTGGACAATATCCTTCAGGAAATCATAAAGGAAAACTGCCCTGAAGTTCTAGAACCTGAAAGTAAAATAACTGTAGAAAGAATCCACCACTCCCCGCTTGAAAGAGATCCCAAATTGAAAACGCCAAGAAATATAACAGCTAAATTCCAAAATTACCAGATTAAAGAGAAATTACTGCAAACAGCCAGAAAGAAACAATTAAAATATCATGGAAACACAGTCAGGATTACATAGGACCTTGCAGCCTCTACATTAAAAGACAGTAGGGCATGGAACATGATATTCCGTAAGGCAAAGGATCTTGGAATGCAGCCAAGGATTAACTACCCAGAGAAAATGAGCATGATTTTTCAGGGAAGGAGATGGATATTCAATGAAATAGGGGACTTCCAAATATTCTTGATAAAAAGACCAGAGCTCAACAAAAAAATTTGATCTTCAACTACAAGATTCAAGAGAGACATAAAAAGGTAAATGGGACAGAAAGATACATTATGTTGTTAATAAGGGCAAAATGTTTACATCCCTACAAGGGAAGATGAAACTTGCAACTCTTGAGAACTGTATTGTTATTATGCCATGTTAAAGGAGTATACATAAAGGAGGTAGATATAAGTTGACTTTGATGTAATGATAAAAAAAAATTTAATCAAGTGGGTTAAATGGATCCAAGTAAGTGGATTAGTCTGAGCTAAGAAAATGTACTGAGAAAGGAGGAGGCAGACAAGGGTAAATTACATTACAGGAAAAGACACAAAAACCTATTAGAGCAGAGGTAAAGAAGGGAGGGAGATGAAGATTGTTTAAACCTTACTCTCATCAGATTTGGCTCAAGAAGGGAATAACATAATGAGTTAGGTATAGAAATCTAACTTACACTATAGGTAGTAGGAGGGGAAAGGGGAAAGAAAAGGGAGTGGGGATAGAAGGGAGGGAAGAAGCAGTAAGGGTAAAGGGGAAGAAAATGGAAAGGGATAATAGAAGGGAAGTGGGACCGAAAGAGGTGCTGGTCAAAAGCAAAACACTAGTGAGGGGGGGAAAGGAGAAAGGAGAAAGAAAAGCATAAACAGGGGGGGAAAAGGATGGAGAAAAAGACACAGATGGTAATCATAACTGTAAATGTGAATGGGATGAGCTCTCCCATAAAATGGAAGCATATAGCAGATTGGATTAAAAACCATAATCCTACAATATGTTGTTTATAGGAAACACATTTGAAAAAGAGGGACATATACAGGGTAAAGGTAAAAGGCTGGAGCAAAATATATTATGCTTCAACTGAAGTAAAAAAAGCAGGGGTAGCAATCCTGATCTCAGACAAAACAAAAACAAAAATAGATCTTATCAAAAGAGATAAGGAAGGAAACTACATCCTGCTAAAAGGCACCATAGACAACGAAGTCATATCATTACTAAACATATATGCACCAAATGGCATAGCACCCAAATTCTTAGAGGAGAAGTTCAGGGAGTTACAGGAAGAAATAGACAGCAAAACTATACTAGTGGGGGACCTCAACCTCCCCCTCTCTGAACTAGATAAATCTAACCACAAAATAAACAAGAAAAAAGTTAAGGAGGTGAATGGAACATTAGAAAAATTAGGTATGATAGACCACTGGAGAAAACTGAATGGGGATAGAAAGGAATATACTTTTTTCTTGTTGGTACATGGCACATACACAAAAATTAACCATGTACTAGGGCATAAAAACCTCACAATCCAATGCAGAAAGGCAGAAATAGTAAATGCATCCTTCTCAGATCATGATGCAATAAAAATTCTATGTAATAAAGGGCCATGGAAAGATAGACTAAAAAATAATTGGGAACTAAATAATCTAATCCTAAAAAACGATTGGGTCAAAGAACAAATCATAGAAACAATCAATAACTTCATTCAAGAGAATGACAATAATGAGACACCATACCAAAACTTATGGGATGCAGCAAAAGCAGTTCTTAGGGGAAGTTTTATATCTCTAAATGCTTACATAAATAAAATAGAAAAAGAGACCAATGAATTGGGCATACAACTAAAAAAACTAGAAAAAGAACAAATTAAAAATCCTCAATTAAATACCAAATTAGAAATATTGAAAACCAAAGGAAAAATTAATAATTGAAATTAAGAAAACCATTGAACTAATAAATAAAACTAAGAGCTGGTTTTATGGAAAAAAAAACAATAAAATAGATAAACCTTTGGTTAATCTAATTAAAAAGAAGAAAGAAGAAAACCAAATTACTAGTATCAAGAATGAAAAGGGTGAAACTACCACCAAGGAAGAGGAAATTAAAACAACAATTAGGAATTATTTTGCCCAACTATATGCCAACAAATTTGACAATCTTAGTGAAATGGATATATATTTACAAAAATATAAATTGCCCAGATTAACAGAAGAGGAAGTAAGATACTTAAACAACCCCATCTCAGAAAAAGAAATTGAACAAGTCATTGATGAACTCCCTAGGAAAAAATCTCCAGGGCCAGATGGATTTACATGCGAATTCTATCAAACATTTAAAAAAATTAATTCCAAAACTGTATAAACTATTTGGTAAAATAGGTAAAGAAGGAATCTCACCAAATTCTTTTTATGATACAAATATGGTGCTGATACCTAAACCAGGAAGAGTCAAAACAGAGAAAGAAAATTATAGACCAATTTCTCTAATGTATATAGATGCAAAAATTCTAAACAAAATATTACCAAATAGATTACAGCAGCTTATCACATGAATAATACACTATGACCAGGTAGGATTTATACCAGGAATGCAGGGCTGGTTCAATATAAGGAAAACTATCAGCATAATCCATTATATCAACACCAAAACTAACAGAAACCACATGATCATCTCAATAGATGCGGAAAAAGCTTTTGACAAAATACAACACCCATTCTTATTAAAAACACTAGAGAGCATAGGTATAAATGGAGTCTTCCTTCAAATAATAAATAGCATCTATCTAAAACCTTCAGCAAAGATAATATGTAATGGAGACAAGCTAGAAGCATTTCCAATAAGATCGGGGGTGAAACAAGGATGTCCATTATCACCACTGTTATTCAACATCGTACTGGAAACATTAGCTTCAGCAATAAGAGAAGAAAAAGACATTGAAGGCATTAGAATAGACAAAGAAGAAACAAAACTATCACTCTTTGCAGATGACATGATGTTATACTTAGAGAATCCCAGAGAATCAAATAAAAAACTACTTGAAATAATGAACAACTTTAGCAAAGTTGCAAGCTATAAAATAAACCCACATAAATCATCAGCATTTATATGTATTACCAACAAAGCCCAACAGCAAGAGATAGAAAGAGAAATTCCATTTAAACTTAATGTAGGCATTATAAAATATTTAGGAGTCTACCTCCTGAAACAAACCCGGGAACTCTATGAACACAATTACAAAACACTTTTCACGCAAATAAAATCAGATCTAAATAATTGGAAAAACATCATGTGCTCATGGGTAGGCCAAGCTAATGTAATAAAAATGACAATACTATCTGAGTTAATTTACTTATTCAGTGCCATACCAATCAAACTACCAAAAAATTATTTTATAGAGTTAGAAAAAATAATAACAAGATTCATTTGGAAGAACAAAAGGTCCAGAATATCAAGAGAACTAATGAAAAGAAATGCAGGGGAAGGTAGCCTAACCATTACAGACCTTAGATTGTATTATAAAGCAGCAATCATCAAAACTGCTTGGTACTGGCTAAGAAATAGAGTGGAGGATCAGTGGAATAGGCTAAGTATGCAAGACACAGTAGTCAATGACTATAGTAATATTCTATTTGTTAAACCCCAAAACCCCAGCTTCTGGGATAAGAACACACTCTTTGAAAAAAAAACTGCTGGGAAAACTGGAAAAGAGTATGGCAGAAACTAGGCATAGACCAAAATCTCACACCATATACCAAAATAAAAGTTAAAATGGGTTCATGATTTAGATATAAAGGCTGATACTATAAGCAAACTGAGAGAGCAAGGAACAGTTTACCTGTCAGATCTATGGAGAACAGGAGAATTCATGACCAAACAGGAGATAGAGAACATTATGAAAAGCAAAATAGATAATGTTGATTACATTAAATTGAAAAGTTTTTGCATAAACAAAGCCAATGAAACTAAGATTAGAAGGAAAGTAGAAAATTGGGAAAGAATTTTTACAGCCAGTGGCTCTGATAAGAGCCTCATTTCTAAAATAGATAGAGAATTAAGTCAAATTTATAAGAATACAAGCCATTCCCCAATTGATAAGTGGTCAAAGGATATGAACAGACAGTTCTCAGATGAAGAAATTAAAGCCATCTGTAGTCATATGAAAAAATGCTCTAAATCACTATTGGTTAGAGAAATGCAAATCAAAACAACTCTGAGGTACCACATCACACCTATCAGAATGGCCAACATGACAAAACAGGAAAATGATAAATGTTGGAGAAGTTGTGGGAAAATTGGAACACTAATGCATTGTTGGTGGAATTGTGAAATGATCTAACCATTTTGGAAAGCAATTTGGAACTATGCCCAAAAGGCTATAAAAATGTGCATGCCCTTTGACCCAGCAATAGCACTTCTAGGGCTATATCCCAAAGAGATAACACAAACGGGAAAAGGACCTACATGTACAAAAATATTCATAGCAGTTCTTTTTATGGTGGCAAAGAATTGGAAATTGAGAGGATGCCCATCAATTGGGGAATGGCTGAGCAAGTTGTGGTATATGAATGTGATGAAATACTATTGTGTTATAAGAAATGATGAACAGGCTGACTTCAAAAAAACCTGGAAAGACTTGTATGGTCTGATGCTGAGTGAAGTGAGTAGAACCAAGAGAATGTTGTACACAATAACAGCCACATTGTGTGATAACTAATATTGACAAACTTAACCCTTCCTGGCAACACAAGGATCTAAGACATCTCCAGAGGCTTCGAGATGGAAAATGCTATCCACACCCAAGAAAGAACTATGAAAGCCAAATTGTTATTTTTGTTCTCTTCTGTCAAGTTTTGTTTCCTCTTTCTGATGGTTCTTCCTATTGGTTTTAATTTCTACTTACAACATCACTAATGTGAAAATATGTTTAATATGAATGTAAATATATAGCCTATATCAGATTGTGCACCGTCTTGGAAAGGGTGGTGGGGAGGAAGGGGGAGAAAAATTTAAAACTCAAAAGCATATGGAAGTGATTATTGATAAATCAAAATAAATTAATAAAAAAAAGAGATGGACAGCCTATGTGCTGCTCTAATGCCGGTGTAATTTCAAGGGATCACAAGGAAGGTCACTAATACATTGGCTGAACCCTAGGTGAGAATTAAATGTCACACAAGATGAGAAGGACTGGATGGTTTGCTGTCTGACCTAAAGCAGAAAGTACCCACATCACTGAGATCATAAATTCAGTGAAGCATTGATGCAGCTGGAGAAGAAACTATCAAACCACATTCATAGGTCTCGGAAGCAGAGACCCATTCCCCTTTGAGTTCCTTTTTTCTCACCCCAGGGAGACTTTAATGAAGTTATATTTACAGAGATCACTCATTCAGTCAAGTTAGAGCCCACTGGCAGAAATCTGCCCTTTGGCAGATTTAGGACTATTACAAATCATTAGACCACCTCCCCTCTGACAGAGAGGTGATGGGCTCTGTGCTGAATGAGACCTATATGATTTGGACATGAACAATGCAAGAATTTGTTTTGCTTAACAATGCATATTTGTTACAAGCATTTTTTCTCCTCCTTTCCCCCGTAGGAGGGAGATGGGAGGAAGAAAAAAGAGATTTTTGTTAACTTTTAAAAGTAAATATAGATCTATTGTCTCTGACTTGAACTTAGCAAAGAGCATACACTCAATGGGAATGCCCAAGAAGAAACTAACTATTATTTTTCTCCCCCTTTCAGGATATCATAGATAGTTAACTACAAAATTTTATCTTGGATTTTTTTGTACTTTTCTATTCTACTTTGCCCAAGTAAGAGAGAACTTGGTATTTATTTACAAGGCTAACAGCCTCTGGAGCATGTTGACATTTCAGTTTTGAAGATGTGACTTTTCAAATTTGGGCAAAGCCCATCTAGCCATTCTAAGATGTCCAAAGGACAAGTTTCAACATGCAGGCTTCATTGTACTAGTTACTCTCTAGGAGGAAAAACATATGACCTTGGCAGAACTAGAAGTGACAAATATGGCATTTTTAGATGGCTTTGAATGGAAAGAACTGATGCACTTTAGGTCCTTCTGCCCAGAGAGGAATGCTGAAAGGACTCTAGTGAATTAGATCAGTTGACATTTTCCTTGACCTCTGAGTTGCTGTTCTCATAAAGGTCCAAACTAAGGGGAATGGTATGACCTCTGTAGAGTATCATTACTTCAAAAGACTCCAAAACAGAACTCATCTTTCCTTCTCAACCCTCCCCCCTCCCACCTTCACTATTACTGTAGAGCGCAGCACTGTCTTCCCAGTCCCTCAGGCTCACAACCTAGAAGTCACCCTCTACTCCTCATTGTTTCTCTAATACACACTGCACCCTCCCATCATATCTAACCCATTGCCAAAGCCTATCAGTTTCCACCTTTGCAACATCTCTTGAATATACCACTTTCTCTCCATTGACACTGCCATCACTCTAGTGGAAACCCTCATTACTGGACTATCGCAATAGCTTGCTGGTCTGCCTCAACTCTCTCCCCACTTCAATTCATCCTCCATTCAACCATCAAAGTGAATTTTTTAAAGCACAGGTCTGACCATGATCACCCCCACACACACTCAATAAACTCCAGTGATTCCCTATTGTTTCTAGGAGCAAATACAAAATACTCTGTTTGTCATTCAAAGTTCTTCATAACCTATCCCCCTCCTACCTTTCCAGTCTTCTTACACCTTACTCTTTGCTACATACTCTTCCATATAGTGGCCCAGACCTCTTTGTTGTTCCATGAACAAGATAGTCCATCTCTCAGTTCTAGACATTTTCTCTGGCTGTCCCCCATGCCTGGAATGCTCTTCTTCCTCATCTCTGCCTCCCAACTTCCCTAGCTTCATTTAAGTCCCAACTAAAACCCCATATTCTATAGGAAGTCTCTAATCCCTTCACTTTGTCAATTATTTGCTATTTATTGTGTATATAACTTGTTTTGAATATAGATGTTTTCATGTTGTCTTCCCCCTTTAGATTGTAAGCTCCTTGAGTCCAAGGATTGTCTTTGCCTCTTTTTGTATCCTCAGTACTTAGCACAGTTCCTGGCACTTGTTTGTGCTTGATAAATGTCGATTGATTGATTGAATAAATGATTCCCCAGGAATCAAGACTTTCATGAAATTTCCTAGGGTTCCATGATTTCCTCAAAATTTCATGTCTTTTCCTTGAAAAAAACAAACAAACAAACAAAAAACAAGTTGGAAGTTGCTTGCCCTAGCCCATAAAGCAGGCAATGAATTTCCCAAAGCAGCTTAATCAAGCAGGGGGAACTCTGTAGACTAAAGAGTGCAGACTCAGGAGAAAAGATCATAGAAACTTGACCACTCCCAGAAAAGAAATGAGCTAAGCTTTCCAAACCAATACATAGATAATATCAGAATGAATTAGGTTTGAGCTTGAACCAGAGCAGTTAAATTTCTGTTCATTTTCATATTCATGCTCCACTGGGCCCAATGTTGCTAGATACAAATAGATTCAGAAGCATAAGAAAACCATGATAAAGATCATTCTTCTCTGGGGATTGTTGAGCTGATCAGAAGCAACAATCCACCAAGCTAGCCTGTGCTCCTCAGATGCCAGTTTGTCAGGTTGAATCAGTCAATCAAAAAGCATTTATTAAGTGCTTACTATTGGAGCAGGTACTTTACTAAGTGTTAGGCATACAAAGAAAGGGGAGAAAGCAGTTTCTGTCCTCAAGGAGCTTACATTCTAAGGGGAGAAGACAATTTCAGTTGAACTAAATCCAGTGTCTCAGTCAGAAGAGAACAGCTTAATATTTGGGAGAGGTGGGACCTGTGGAAATTCTTCTTTGCAAGAAATCAACCCTATATCAAGCACACTGCACCCATTGGGTCTACATGTAAACTTTCAGTTCATGTACAAGAACCTGATCACTCCCAAAAGGACAGGGTCATTCTTCTTGTCCCCTGCCTACATTGCTAAGCACTCAAGGTCCTTTACATTCTTGTCCCAGCTGACCACACCTAAGCCATCTCTCAGTTGTGTCCTACATGAACCCTCCTTTCCAGTCAGGAAAGTCTCCTTCTTATCCCCTGTTCTCTCCAGATTCCTTATTTTGGGCTCCCATTAAGAATGTCCTTTTTGACTTAAAAACATTGATCAATACAATGACAAGTCACCATTCCAGGTGACTGATGAAGAAGAGTGCTACTCATCTCCTGACAAATAGGAGATGGACTCAAAGTAAAGAATTAGATAAATGGTGTTTGCTAGGGTACAGAATTAAATGTATGTTGTTTAAATATGCTTATTTCTTACAAGGGTTTTGTTTTTCCTTTTTTTTTTTTCAAAGAGGGAGGGAAAGAGAAAAGGTTGAGAAAATAAATACTGGTTAATTGAAAAAATGAATAAGAATATCCTTTCTGCTTTCTTTCTGATTAGCTTTTAACCCCTCTGAGGTTAAAATCTCAGAGATTAAACCTTCTGTAAATGAAGAAGTTGGACCAGATTTCTCAGGCCCACTCTGCCTCTAAATTTTATAATCTCAAACCCGCCTATGTTGCGCATGTACTGCTCACAGATCATAGAAGAGGCCTTCTCTAAAAATCTGTCTTCTGAGCTCTTATAGCATTTATCTTCTGTGCCATGTGTTTATTGCTTATACATATGGACAAGTTAAGTAAGACCACAAGGCCACATGTAAAAAGTCTTATCTCCAAAGAACCCAGAGCACCATTTCTATTTCTTCAATATTCACCTCAATACCTAACTATGCACACAGTAGGTGCTGAGTAGATATTTATGAAACTAAAGGCTAGATGGATGGGTGGCCTATTCTTTAGAAATTGTTCATAATTAATCTCATTCAAATCATTGACTCACTCAAATAACAAGCATTTATTAAGCACTTACTTTGTGGTAGGCACTTTGGTAGATTCTGGAAATACTATATTTCTCTGTCCCTAGTTGCTTTTTTGGTGGTAATTAGCGATCCTAAATATGACAGTCAGTCTTGCTCGTGAATTTTGAAATAACGGTGGCAGGAAGAGGATCTTCTGAAGTATCATGTTTGATTCTTCTGTCTCTCTGAAAGCAGTCTTATCCAAATTCACATTTTTGACAGATATCAACAGAATACCTTAAGCCCAATCCCCTCCAGACTATAAATTTAGGTAGTACCCCCCACTGACCCCAATGACCTCATTAAGGTGTTCCAAGATGGCTTCACATTCCCCCGGTGATATTGAACCCATAATGGCCTTTTGAGGTTTCTCCCATGATTTTGCCACCATTAGCTTTGTGCTCAGCATTCTGGTCCTGACTGATATATCTCTCAGAATGCAAAAGAGTCCTTCAGGGCCTTCTTGGGTTCATCGTGGCATCTCTAATGGCAACAATTCAATCCTTCCCATTACAGCTGATCGCCAGGGTGTATAATAAGTGAAATAAGTACAGTCAGTCTCTGGGTACAGCTGCCTATTATTCCAGGTATTTGAGCTGGAAGATCCTTACCTGAAGGTGTGCATTTTCTTTCCTTTGTGTTATAGAAATGTAGGCAAAGGGTGCTTTAAAGGAGAATACAAAGCATGTAGCTTATGGGATTCATTTTGCAGATTTAACAAAGGAGATATAGAAATGACAACAGGATCCAGTTATTGATAGATGAGAGCCATGCTGCCCATCAAGGTCCTGCCCTTTACCTAAAGCTATAGCATTCTCCATCTCCAGGGCGGGCCTGATTTGACCTTGGTGCAGGGGGCGTGCAGGAGCCGTCTCAAAATGGCTTGAGAACCAATTGTTAAATTTTCAAGTTGAACAAATACTAAATGTAGCAAATGCTATGGATCAGGACTTGGTTTATTGTTTGTTGCTTTTCTAGACTTAAAAAAGTAATGACAGGAGGAAAAACAAAAAAGGGAGGAGGGAGAATTAGAGGGAAAGTAGATTAAGAAAGGAACTCATTTTAAGAAGAACAAATTCTAAAGATGTATAAAAATATTTGTAGCATTTTTGATATGGCAGAGAAGAATCTGTTGGGGTGACCATAAATTGTAGAGTAGATGAACAAGCCACGGAATATAAATGTGTTGGGATACCATTATGCTGAACTCTTAATAGCATAATGACCAACCTGCTCCCCAGGTGATGGACTCAGAATGCAGAATAAGACAATTTTTTTAAACATGAACAATGCAGAAAGTTAGTTTGATTGACTATATATGTTTGTACTGGGTTTTGTGTGTCTTATGTTCTCAGTTGGGGTTGGGGTTGAAGGATAAAAAGGAAGATTTTGGTTCATTAAAACAAATATTTTATAACAATAAAATAAATGTAAACTGATTAAAAAGTGATGGAGAAAATATTAATAGATTAAACTTTAAAAGTGCATTCGAGCTGCATTTTTTTATGAGAGCCAATCGTTACGTATTTACCAGCACACTCCTGTCTTGGGCTTTTATCACAAATAATCCAGGGGTGAAAGGCCATTCTCATCTACAAAGCTTTTCTCAGGTTACTAGTTTAGATGTAAAAACAGCATGTCTAAAAAAGCCAAAGTGATAGGAACTGCTTCCAGAGGTGATGGCTTACCTTTCACTGGAAGTCTCCCCAAAGTAGCTTGATGATTCCTTAATTGTCAGTCATATTGTAGAGAGCATTGCTGTCTGGGTATTTGTGTCATTTGTGGTCCCTTTCAGCTCTCAGAAGCTGAAAAGTCCTTTATCCAGATATAGCCCATGACACACATTTCCCCTCAAGTTGGGGTTTCTTAACATTTTCTTTGTTTGTTTCATGGACCCTTTTGTCAGTCTCATGAATAGACTTCTCAGAACAATATTTTTAGTTGTATAAATAAAATCATGTAATATTATAAAGGAAACCAATTAACAAAATAAAGATGTGATTTTTTTTCCCATATAAGTTCCCACACCCTTTGAACTCTATAAGGCTCTCTAGGTCCCAGGTTAAGAAACCCTAACCTAGGGAATTGTGTGCTAGACTGTGGCATATTCAGAAGTCACTGGAGGTTTGAGTTAGTTTGAGGAGGTACGAGCAGGCCAAATTATCTTCTGAGCATTTGTATTCTGTAAGTGAGTGAGCCTACTCCAGTATGTGGCCTTGTTTATCATGTGTAAAACACTGGAGAGGGTTGATATCCTGGGTGAATATTAACTCGAAGGGATATCCTGCCCTATGGAGATAACAGGCAGCTTCCTATGGATAATAAAGACCTTTTTATTGACAAAGGAGTCTGCCGGATTCCTTCTCTTAGCCCCTCATTAGTGACTGTGTTACAGTGAGTCCTCATTAACCCTATTTATTTGGTATTGGTAATCATTCAGACATGTGTTGGCTTAGAGTTTACATTTGGAATATTTATGAGATGGTTTTTACTGAGCAAACCAATCTAATGAACAAGAAGGGAAAAAGGAACCAGAGGAGAGATTGTCTAACTATGTGAAAACTGGGTACTGCTAAGGAGATTTCAAATGGTTTGATCATAGTTGACAAAGCAAGTCCATATAGCAATAAGTGATTCTTACCTAATTATTAAAATAGGTTCTTTGGTAGACAAGATCTTATAAGTCGAACCATAAATATCAATTCTTTCCTACTGAGGCAAGTACCACAAAAAGTACCCTCAAGATAAATTCAGTTGGAGGAGGAAGGTCACCTTGGGGAGAGACTTCATACCTTCTTGAAACACAAGTCAATAGTATAATCATAGTTTTAGAGCTAGAAAAAAGCTAAGTGGTCACCTAATCCAAGTCTCTAATTTGAAAGATGCAGAAACTAACCTCAGAAACTAACTAAACTTAAGAAGTTACTTTAGCTCCTCTGTTCAAAACCAGGGGTGATGGTTGGGGTAACAAAAGTTAAGGGTCAGTTCTTACTCCAAGAAAATAAAGTCTAAATACCTGATGCAAGACACAAATACCCTGATCCCAGTGTCTGAGAAGTGGATAAGGAAATCCAAGATTTTCACTGTCATACATACCCTTACTGCAACTCTACAAATTTCTGGTGGGCTGGACTGATTGGTACTGAGGAAGAGAAAGAAGTGGGACATGCAATCCCCATGTATAGGAGGGGTACCTCAAAAGTGAGGCTGGTGTTCTAACTACATGGCCTATGAAGAACACACCACCACCTAAGGAAGGAACAGGGTAGGGCTGGGGTGATTAGGAATTCATCAGGTTATAACCAATGAAAGGAGGAAGTAGCTATCATATCCCCTCAAAATTTTAGCACATTGAGACAAAGCACTGATCATGCAGCCCTAGTTATAGTTCTGCTTATTAGCATATAGTTTGCTATTTTATGTGACTGAAAGTAATAAAAGCACGTCTCCTCTAAAATATTCCCAATTAATGAAATTTGACTGTAGATAGATAGATAGATGGATAGATAGATAGAGATAATATACATATATGTGTATCTCCATATATATTCATTTCATAAAACCCCATATTAAGAGAAATAAAATCCCATTTTGGATCCCTATGTATGTATATACCCACATATATAAAACTGAATATATACATATATATATATATAAAACTCCATTTCAGTATATATATATATATATAAACACATACATATGTATATATATACACACACATACACACACATACACACAACTAAAATTTTATTCTTATTCTCTCTCTCCATATATACGTATAAACACATACATATATACACATACACACACACACATATATATATGTGCATGGGTGTATATGTATGTACACACACACACATACACATAAGCAAGATTCAAACTCAGGTGTTCCTGAGTCCAAGCTCAGTACTTTATCCACTGAGCTAACTAGCTAATTTTATTTCATATTAGTCCCCTTCACATACTCTCTATTACAGTCAAATTGGCCTATTAATTGTCGCCCACATACAACATTCCGTTTCTTGTCTCTGTGATTTTGTACTGTTGACACCTCCCCCAACTCATACCCCTCAATTCTAGAATGAATTCTCCACTCACCTCCAACTCATAGAATCCTTAGCTTTCTTCATGGTTCAGCTCAGGAGCTACTTCCTATAGGATCTTTTCCCCATCCCCTCTCATTGTCATCAGGCACTTCTTGAAATTACTCAGTATATATTTTATGTTTATTTATCTATGCACATGATAATGCTTGCCCCCCTCCCAATGAAAACTCCTTAAAGAGAAGGGACTACTTTTTCTTTTTTTGGTCTTTGTATTACAGTACCTGTTTCAGTTCCTGGCACATCATGGGCACTTGTTGAATTTGGCTGATTTTTCACGCGTGTCCCATCCCTCAAACTAAAATACCTGTGAGAGTATAAAGTGTCTTGTTCATTTTTGTATCCCTTTTACTCTCTATAAAGAGTTTTGTATATATTAGGCACATGATAAAGGCTTGCTGATTAAGCTGAGTTACAATGGAAAGGGTATTTTAAGTGAAGAAGTTGAAAATACATTCCTCCCTTGACTGACTCATTTTTGCATCAGTATCCTTAGCACCTAACATAGTGTTTTCGAGTACCCCAGGCCCCACCTTTTTCTCCTCCTCAGTACCAATTAGTCCAGCCCACCAGAAATGGGTAGAGTTGAAATAAGGGTATGCATGATTCTTATAATCTAGCTATGGGCTTAAATTCTTAAAATCTAGCCAATAGCTCACTAACATTCAGACTCATTAAGAGTCTGCCCAGTATGGCGGATCTTTAATAAACTTTGTCCTTGGCTGAAAAAAGAAAAAAAGAATTAAGGGTATGTATGACACTGAAGGTTTTGGATTTCCTTATCTACTTCTCAGATACTGGGATCAGGGTATTTGTGTTAAGTATCCTAACATGTAGTAGGTGCTTAATAAATGTATGTTAATTAATTTTCCTCTGGACATTCCAAATGAAATTTCTCAGATTGCCAATGAATATCAAATACGTGGTACTGAACTGAAATATTATGAGGAGTTCTGGTATTTGGTGTATAACTCTTTTTTGCCCTCCTCTCTCCTCAAGCAAGATGAATTTAAAAAATGAAAAAAAAAATTTGGAGCATGTAACAGGTGGTGGTGAGAATGAAGATCTGTTTCCCCCACCTCTTCTTACCTGCTTGATTCAGAAAAATCTAAATCTTAAATGTTCACTAGGGGGTTATCTTAATAAATAAAACTCTTCCTGCAAGGTCTGTTTGTTCAGCTGCCTTTGTTCAAATTGCTGCTGACAGGCCTTATCAATTATTTGGATCTACATACCCAGATTGGAAAACATGACAGTGGTTACTGCAACTGAGGAGAACGCTAGCTGACAGTCAGACCTGTGGATACTCTCGATGATTGGAAGTGCAGGGCTGATCAGCCAGATGTATGGCTCTAGTACTATCAGGTAAGAGCCTTCTTAAATATGTCTTCCATTTGACAAAAGCAGGACAAATTGCCACCTGAGGTTTCTGTCTCAAATATTGTGCTCAGAACCATTCATCTCATCTCCCAGGGAGATTGGTTCAACCATCCTGAGTCATTTATTTTAAACCTGTAGTTTGACAAACGCTTTGGGCAGTGCCAAAAAGATGGAATGCACAGTGTCAGCCTGCCCTCAGCTGACAAAACTTTTAGGGGGACAGGATCTATTTATATCTTTAGATTTAAAGCTGGAAGGAAACTTAGATCTATCAATGAACCAACAAGAATTCATTAATTACCTACTATATTGTAGCAGTTGGAAGGGACCTCAGAAATCATCTGGTCCATCCCCTTCATTTAAAATTTATTTATTTTTTACTCTGAGCATAACAAACACCAAATCGAAAGAACATTTGCATATACATAGTAGAACAGACAAAGAAGATTGTTCATGAAACTGCAGGTCTCTATTATGTGTAGCTTGCTTTTCTTTTTAAGTGTATAATAAGGTTAGTCTTAAGCTTTCAATGTGTCCTCCTTGCCTGGTCTTCTTTCTGTTCTTTTTTTCTCCATTAAAAAAAAAAATGACCCTCTTTTCATTCTTTTCTTTTTTTGCTACTCTATCTCTATCCCCTCTTACTTCAACATGTCTTTTATTGAACTCACTATTAACCAATTGAAATTCCCCCTCCTCCAAACTTCCCTGTCTGATGTAGGCAGTAGCATCCTTCATTCACAACCTCAACATTGACCTTGAATCACTTGCCAAGACTTGTCAATTTCCCCTCCATAATTTTTTTTCCCTAAATCCATCTCCTTCTCTCAACCCACAGGACAGCCACCAACCTCATTCAGACCATTTTTATGTCCTTCCGGAATTCTGTGAATAGCCTCTTCCCTTTCCAATCCGTTCTCAACATAGCTTCCAAAATAATCTTCCTAAAGCACAAGTCTGACCAAATACTTCCCTGCTCAAATACTTTCAGGAACTATCCTTGCCTCTAGAATAAAAATGTTAAACTTCCCAGCTTGGCATTTAAACCCTTCAGTCTTTCCAAGCTTTATGCATTCTTCCCCTTCATCCACTGCATTTCAGCCGAAATGATCTATTTGCAGGTCCTTGAACTCAGCTTTCCATATCCTACCTCCTATCCCTGGAATACATTCCAGAATGACCTCTGTCTCAAAATGCTTGTCTTCCTTCAAGGCTCAATTCATACACCATTTACTCTGGGAAGTCTTTCTTGATCTTGTTATTAACACTCTCCCCTTCCTCATATTAGTTTATATATTTACCTTTTTTTGATGTCATATCCTTCAATAGAATGTAAACTCTTTGAGGACAGGAACTGATTTGTTTTTGCCTTTTCTTACCCAGACCTATTACGGTGCCTTGCACATAATAGGTACTTAATAAATGCTTGTCAGGTTGGATCGGATTGAATTATCATTATTGTAGTTATTATTAAGGAATAACTGAACTACACAAAACAGAATTCAATGAAATAAAAGATTTTGTAGAGATTTACAAGAAGTACTTTAGGGATTCTGGGAAGGGGAGATCTGGGGTTAGTCAAGGAAGCTCCATGGAACTGTAGCTCTTATGTGATGTGAGTGTGTCATGCAGTATCTTTCAGATCCATTTGTTTTTTTTGTTTTCGTTTTTGGTTTTTTTTTGGTTTTTTTTTTGGTAAGGCAATTGAGGTTAAGTGACTTGCCCAAGGTCACACAGCTTCATATCCATTTGGGGACAACCACATCAACATCTATCCCTCTCTGCTACTGGCTCATTTCCTTATTAATTTTCTCCCTCTCTCTGGATTCAAAGGCAATCTAGTAGGCAAATTCTGGAATATTTTCAGTAAATTTCCAACATTTCAGAAATTCTCTTTTTAATCCATTTGCCCCCAACCCTGGAGCAAAGCTGGGAAAATCTCTTCTTCCATGGGCTAACTTCCTCTCTTAGAATTTCAAACCACAAAGTTATAGGCCTAGACAAAATCATCATTAGTGAGCAAATAATTTGTTAGCAGTATTAGGTAACATATAATACAGAAAAACATTCAAACAATTCTCTGTTTTTGCTAAATGGGACTCTTCTAATCCACTAAGACACATGCTTAAAGTTGTTCTGTTGATAGTGAGGTCATGTTCTTTGCTAAGCTATTCATATTTTCACCTTGTCTTCCTCATGTTCAAGGGCTGCCAGAATTAGGAGTGAGGTCCACGTACAAGACAGATATATGTATTACACAGAGAATGTACTATATGAACGTAGTGCAACCTGTACTATTGGAATCTATATATACTTAAAACCCATAAAATGAAACCTGAATCTGTGATTTCATTAGAACACTATGTTTCATCCACTGAATTAACTGGCCCAAACTCATTGTTGGTCATTGACATTGACATCAATTGATGGAATTGTCTAGGGTTAGAGTCAGGATTAGAATGAGAGCAGTCATGGGAAGGGGATTTGACATCAAGAACCCAATTTGATATTTCACAAAAGAAGGCGCCAAGGTGTTATCCTTGGCTTTCCTGATGCAATTGCTGCCTTAAAGGTAGTTATGGAGGTTGCCATCAAAACTCAATAATTGCAACATGTGATTCCTAATGGGAAAAGAAGTCGAAATAGCTCTTCCAACTTTAGAGGCTTCCAACAGGGAAAATGTTGGAAATAGTCATCATAGGATCATAAATTTGGAATTGGAAAGTCATCTAGTCCAACTACCCCCTATTACAGATAAGAAAACTGAAGTGTAGAGAGCTGAAAGGGATGTCCCTGAGGTCACACCAGGAATAAGTGACAGAGCCAGGATTAAAGCCCAGGTTATCTGCTTGCATATCTGGCCCTCTGGACACTTCTTTATACACATCATTTAACCTTTCTGAGCCTCAATTGCAAAATGCAAGAGTCAGGCTTAATGGCTTCTAAGGTTACTTCCAGCCCTATGATACTGTGTAGTAAGAGCAAGAGATAACCAATGAATGATTCATCTAGAACCTTTGTTATCCTCTCAATAGCATGAGAATTTAAAGAAGGCCTCCAGCACATTGGACCCTCCTGTGATAAATTTATGGGAAGACATTGAAGAGTTGCATGGGATGGACAGGTGTGTGTGGTAAAGTTGTTCTTTTCATTAATTACAGAAATACTCATAGACATGAGAGCCTAGATCAGTTGGAATATTGGGGTACAGTGCACATATTAAATGCTTAATAAATATTCCTTTAATGAGTGAACTTGGAAAGCAATGCTTTTGACCGGCAATCAGTAGGGCCCAAACTTGCTAAGAGGATTTGCTCAGTTTTAAAAGGAATGTTATAATTATAATTAGAAGCTTTGCTCCACTCCTCACCCCAAAATACAAATAAAAACACAAATCCTGCCATTTCCCCCTGCCATTTTCTATACAGTAGAGTTATGATAGCAATGAATGACCCAGATCTTTACTGAGAGATGTCTCCCCCCACAAAAACAGCCCATAAAATATCTTTGCAACATGCTTGGGCTACATTAAACAACGTAGCTAACAATTCACTTCACTGCTATTAAATCAACTTTAATCGCTTTGCTTTGGCCTTCTCTTTTAACTTTATTGCAGTAAAGTCGAAAGAGAAAAAAATGGAGCTGCTGACATTTGCAAAATGCATCTCAAACAGTATTAGATGGTGTTAATTAAAATGACTCCTAGTGCAGTGAACTAAGAGGAATCAATCTTTCAGCAAATTAAACTCCCTTACTTTCCTTAGCGGCCTCATATTTTGTATTTTTAGAATAAAGTTTGCACAGGTTTCAAATTCTCCTTCCAGAGTCCCATCTGTGGCTATTTTGGGTATCTGACTGACTTGATTTGAAAGCTGATGTTCAGAGTAATCATTATTGGTAATAGTGTTCCAACTGAATAGGAAGGAAGTGTGATTTCTGCTCACAGGCACTTCACTCTGGGTAAATGAATTGTCTGCTAACTCTTTACAGGTGTTCCCTGAAGCTGTATACCCCTAGGTGAAGTGTTGCTTCTTGGATTCAGAGCCAACTTCTGTACTTTGGGTAATTAGGGTAGGTGGGTGGGATTGGGAGGGCAGCTAGGTGGCATAGTGGATAGATTGCTGGGCCTGAAGTCAAGGAAGATGCATATTCCTAAGTTCAAATCTGGCCTCAGACACTTACTAGCTATGTGACCATAGGCAAGTCACTTAACCCTGTTTGCCTCAGTTTTCTCATCTGTAAAATGAGCTGGAGAAGGAAATGGCAAAACATTCTAGTATCTTTGCCAAGAAAACCCCAAATGGGGTCACAGAGAGTCTGACATGACTGAAATGACTCAACAGCAACAAGAATGGAGGAAGGGACAGGGGGTGGGGTGTAAACTCAGCTGAGGTGTAGCCCTGGGGCTAAGATGTATGGTCCAGGATATCATAAGGTTCTAGGATGCTAGAAGAGAGGATATTGACCCTAGAATGAGGCCACCGTCACTGTAGCTACTGCCAAAGGGACAAGGCAGATGAAGGAAAGAATGCCTCAGGATGGTGCTGTAGGTCCTTCCACAGCTCTGTAGATTTAACATTCTGGGGTAACACCCATATGGCCCCACTCTTGTTATGGCTCTGTTTGGGTTCTACTCTAATTCTAACTCCGCATCATATGGGCCTTCAGTAGTTCCATGGTTTTGTTTTTTCCACCTAAACTGAATGCAAGGCAGAGACTTGCATTCTCTTAAATACATTTAACAACCCTTAATGCAGACTTCCACACATGATGGTTCACACTAGCACTTTGGAGATCATTTGTTTCACTTTCAATTCAATTTTAAAAAGGTTAATTAAGTGCTTACTATGTGCAAACCACCGTGCTAAGCCTGGGATGAAAAGATTAAAATGACAGTACCTGGCCTCAAGGTATTTCCATTCTACTGTGGGTGTGTCATAGAGTGGAATACCTCTAAGCACAAAGATAAGTAAAACACAAGGCAAAGGGCTGTATGAGACAAAACACTCCGGGGCTATTTGGGAAATGAGAGAATACTTTCAGTTGGGGAAGAGGTGGAAACAGCAGAAAGCTTCAGGAACTTGAGCTCAGCCTTGAAGAAGAAGAAGGATGTAAGAGGGAGAGATGAAGAGGAATTGTGTTCTAGGCATAGGGAGGGGCCCTCATAGGTGAAGAAGGCAGGAGATAGCATGTTAAGATGGGAGGGAGGTAGTTCTACAATTTGACTGGAGTAGCACAATTTGGAAGGGAGTAGTGAGAAATGATATTGGAAAGGTAAGAATGTTGGGAAGGTTGGGAGTCAGATTGTTAGACTAAGCAGGGGTAGGGAACCTGCAACCTCGAGGCTACATTTAGCCCTGTAGGTCCTCAAGTGCGGCCTGGCCACATGTCAGGTTCCCCATCCCTGGGCTAAGGTATTCATATTCTGTTCTGTAGGCAATAGAGAGTCACTGAAGGCCTTTCAGCAGTAAACTGGCAGTCAGACCTGTTCATTAGGAAGATTATGTTGGCAACTGTGTGAAAGATAAATTGAAAAAACTAAAAACTTGGCAGGGAAATCAATTAGGCTACTGAGAAGTGATAAGGGCCTGAACTAGGATGATGGCCCATTGATTAGAAAGAAGAGGACTTTTGCTTTCTGTTTTATGTTGTAGTTATTTATATAACAGGTGACTGACCAACAGGGTCCCAGGCCATGGAGCATGCCCACTATGGTCTACCTGGTATCAATCTATGAGAAGGGTAGTGACCACCCCTCCATCACACACTTTTCAGAAGCAGGTTTGCTAATCTTCCCTGTAGGCTGATACCAGATAGAGTATATTGCACATGCTCTAAAAACTTATTGGTCTAAGGGTATAATTCTTGGTTTGGGTCTAAGAAGTCCTGGGTTCAAATACTGGATAAGTCTCCACATATAGCACTCGTAAGGTCTGGAATTACTCACCCAACTTCTCCCTTCTCTGAACCATAAAATTCACTTTGGATTGTGACAAAGCCAATAGATGAGTCACTCCCTTACTTACGGATACAGTGTCATGGCTGCTAGATTGATTCATGGACTGGGTGAAGCAGATTGCTCCTCAGGATTAGATTCTTACTGACCTTGGCAACTGTAATTATTGGCAAATGCTGTTATGGACTCCCATTACTGGATCTTTGGTGCTTATTCTAATCTTTTAAAAGTTCACAAGTCATAATCTGTTGTTGTTCATTCACTCAGTCATGTCCAACTCTTCATGACCCCATGGACCATAGCACGTCAGGCCCTTGTAGCCACCACATATCTCCTGAAGTCGGTCCAAGCTCATATTCATTGCTTCTGTGACACTATTGATCTATGTCATCCTCTGCCATCCCCTTCTCCTTTTGCCTTTCCCGACATCAGAGTCTTTTTCAATGAATCCTGTCTTCTCATTATGTGGCCAAAATATTTCAACTTCAGCTTCAGTATTTGTCCTTCCAATGGGTAGTCTGAATTAATTTTTTTTGAGTATTGACTGATTTGATCTTCTTGCTCCCTAACAGACTTTCAAAAGTTTTCTCCAATACTACAATTCAAAAGTGTCAATTCTGAGGCAGTCAGCTTTCCTTATAGTCCAACTCTCACAACCACATACTACTCCTGGAAAAACCATAGTTTTGACTATATGGACCTTTGCCAGCAAGGTGATGTCTCTTTTTTCTAATATGTTGTCCAAATTTGCCACAGCTTTGCTTCCAAGGAGAAAATGTCTTTTAATTTCATGGCTGCATCACTATCTGCAGTGATCTTTGAGTCCAAGAATATAAAATTTGACACTGTTTCCATTTCTTCTTCCTATTTGCCAGGCACAGTGATAGGACCAGTTGCCATGATCTTAGTTTTTGTTTTTATTTTTAATGTCAAATTTTGAACTAGCTTTTACAATCTCCTCTTTTACTGTCATTGAGAGGCTTCTTAATTCTTTTTCACTTTCTGCCATTAGAGTAATGTCATCTGCATATCTGAGATTGTTGATATTTCTCCTGGCAACTTTAATTCTGGCTTTTGATTTGTCCAGGCTGGCATTTTTACTCTACATATAAGTTAAATAAATGAGGTAACAATATATAGTTTTGTCCTACTCCTTTCCCAATCTTAAGCCAATCAGTTGTTTCATGTTCAGTTCTATCTGTTGCTTCTTAGTCCACATATAGGTTCCTCAGGAGACAAGTAAGATGACTTGGTACTCCCATCTCTTTGAGGACTTGCCACATTTTGAGGACTTGCCACATTTTGTGATCCACACAGTCAAAGGCTTTAGTGTAGTCAATGAAATAGAAGTTGAAGTTTTTCTGGAACTCCTCTGCTTTCTCCATAATGCTGCCAATTTGGTCTCTAGTTCTTCTGCCTCTTTTAAAAGTAGTCTGTGCTTCTGGTAACACTAGGTTCAAATATTGCTGAAACCTAGCTAGCAGAATCCCCTCCTAGATCACTATCTTGTTGTGGCAGAGAGGCTTGCATAGTCAATGAAACTATGGGCTATTCTGTGCAGGGTTTCCCAAGATGAAAAGGCCATTGTGGAAAATTCTGACAAAAGGTGATCCCCTAGAGAAAAAAATGGCAAACTATTCAAGTATCTTTGCCAAGAAAATCCTGTGCACAGTATTAAAATAATAAAAATTCATAATTTTGTCCATTACATCTCTGTATCTTTTTCAACTAAGATTAGGAAAATACAAACAAAACATAAACTGAAGAAATAGAGTTGGCCATGCGTTCACTGCCATGTGGGGACCCAGGTCACCCAGGCTGCTTTAGTCTGGGACTTCTTTGACTGACTTCTCCACCATACCCCAGGAAGCTCACTACTGAGAAAATCCCATCATCCTGTAAGATCCTATTAGCCTTACTCCTCCAACTCCTCACTCTCTTAAGCCTCCTTGATTGGAGGGTGGAGCCATGAACTCTAAAACCACTATTTCAGAAGGGATCTCAACTCAAACATTTCCTCATTTCTCAGTGACTGGCTACCTTCCTCTTCGTTTTCAGCCATTTGTATGTTGTCTTCCCCCATTAGATTATAAACTCCTTGGGGGCAGGGACTGTCTTTCTTTTCCTTCTTTTTTTCTTTTTGTATTTGTATTCCCAGTGCTTAGTACAGTGCCTGGCACATAGTAGGTGTTTAATAAATGTTTGACAAAGGACTATTGAGGTGGGAAAATAAGACAGCTGACAAAAGTTCCTATGCTATCCAAGGGTTTAGAACAGTTTTTGCCATGCTTAACACCAGAGAAGAGTAAGTTTTTATCTGGTCATGCTTTTCACATGTACACCCATTTCCAGTTCAGCAGTCAGTTAAGAGGTTTTTCACCACTATATGTCAAACCCACAGGAAAAAGTCACAGAATACTTGTGCATGCTCTAATTTGGTAAAGTAAAGGACTATCCCTCCATCACATACTTCTAGAAACCAGTTCTCCGAGCTTTCTTGTGGACTGATACCAAGAAGAACATATTGCCCATACCCTAAGAACTGTGCCCCTGATTGCCAGTCCCCTGTTATATTGTGTGTGTGTGTATATATGTATATATATATGTCTTATTTTTCTTAATAAAAATAGCTAGTACTTTAAGTTTTGCCAAGCTCTTTGCAAATATTATCCCAATTTATCATCACAAACAACCCTGAAAAGTATGTACTGTTATTAGTCCTATGTTACAGATGGGGAAACTGAGGCAGACAGAGGTTAAGAGATTTGCCCATGGTCACTCAGCTAGTATTTGAGGCAGAATTTGTACCTAGGTCTTCCTTACTCCAAGTCCAACTTATTATCCACTTTACACCTAGGTACCTTTCTTACTAGATTGTGAGCTTTGTGGGGACAGGTGTTATGTTATTTTTCATCTATTAATCCCCAGGATGGACCACAGTGCCTAACACATTCTATCCCAATAAACCTTTATTGAATGAATAGCTCAGAAGCTTTTAACTGAAAGAAGTGGGGATTGAGAATGAGTAGGATTTGGGTAAACAAAGCATAGGAAGGAAGGATTCTTATTAGAGAAGAATGAAAAGAACAAAGACATAATTATATGAATGTAGATAGTTGGGGTTGGGGGAGAATTAGGGTATAATGAATATACAAATATAACTGGATTTGAAGGTCTGGGTCTGAATGGAATGGTGATAAAACCAACAAATATTTCAAGTTCACTTGTTCATTTAAACCAATGATAATAATAATTATAACACAAGCTTCCTTATAGAAAGATCACCAGGAGGTCAACATGCAGAATAAGAGAAAAAATTAATGTAAACATCAAGAAATCTTTATGTAATACCTCTAGGGCTACTTTCCCAATCCCTATCTATATGGGTAAGCCAGACCTCCAAAGTGAGCTGCTATTCAAGGTTCAATAGATAATCTAAGGTGCTGAGGTTTCTAGAGTCATTCATGAGCCCCTACCATGGTGTTCCTTATTGATTAGCAGTCATTATTAATGAACTTTTAGAAAGGTTATTTATTAGTCTATATGTGTATGTATTGTCTTTCTCTGTCTGTCTGTCTATGCCTCGGCCTCTGTCTGTGTCTCTGTCTCTTGCTCTTTCTCAAAAAATGGGGTGGGATAGTATTTACCAATAGGTTTGACAAAGGTAGTTGTTACAGAAACATCCCTCCAAACCAAAAAATATATTCTCCCTTTGCTTACATAATGTTCCTGGGGTGAGTGGGATAACATTAATAAAATTGTGGTGAGGCACCGAGGTGCAAATACTGTTTAGTTACAGATACCCTAGAGACACAGTTATCAATCCTGGTGGCCACTGGTACTGTCACCAAATGGGAACTCCAAATCTTCTGACCTTTCCAAATTTATAAGGTCATGACTTTGTCAATGTGGGAGGGGGAAGAAGAGGACAAGGAAGAGGGGAGAGAGAGGGAGACAGAGAGAGAGAGAGAAAGAGAGAGACAGACAGAGAGAACTTTCTTTTCTGTGTCCTTTCCTGCTGGATTCAACCACCAGTCAACTGATAACCATCTGCAATTCACATCTTTGAATTGTTGTACAGTACATAGTCCCAGAGGTACGTCTGATTCTTTCAGTCAATCACAAGATATTTCCTGTGTAGCTTATCTGTCTTTATATAATGATCAAAATACTTTATTCCTCTCCAATTGATTGGGGACTTATTTACCCTTTTGATTGACTGATTGACTCAATCCAGCCCAGCCTGGGACTTCTGTGGTTGCATTAATTAGGACCAGGGGCAGAAACTTTTGTCCATACATAGAGATAGGGCACTGGAAAATTGTCAGAAACAAACAAGTGAAAAAAAGAGAGAGGGATAGCTTATATCAGATTGTGTCTTGGGGAGGGAAGATGGGAGGGAGGGGGAGAAAAATTTAAAACTCAAAAGCTTATGGAAGTTATTGTTGATAAACCAAAATAAATTAATAAAAAAAGAAAAAGAGAGAGGGATCTTGTATATGAATAGAAAATTGGGGATATGCAGGTCATATTGGGCAAAGACAGCAAGCTGCTAATTTGACAAATTCTGTTTTTCATCTGTGAATGGGCTGCAAACATTCCCACTCACTCCTAAATCTCCCCAAGGAATTAACTAAATGCTACCCCATATGGACCTGATTCACTCCCTTAGAAGGCTGCTCATGGCATGGTATGCCTGAGTGGATAGATTGCCAATTTAAAGTAGGAGATACATTTTTGTCAAACATCAGTAACACTATAAGGGGGAAAAGACATTTCCCATGAGTAGTTTTCTGTCTGGCAACCGACTGAATAATTTGCAACTTCAAAGCTTTAGTACAAGGTTTATTTTGATTAAATAACCATCTACTAGAGTTTATAAAGTACACATTCAAGGAAAAGTATTTTTAAAGGAAGAACTTCCCACTCGTTAAAATGGGGAAACAGTATTTACAGTTTGACTCAGATGTTAGCCCATCTCTCCCATACATTCAATTAAATCCCTATTCCAAATACCTCAGTGTTTGTGGTCTCTCCTTTGTGTTAGTAAGAAAGGTGAGATATTAATTTTTTATGAGGAATCTGACTATAAATTGTTTTCCTAGTCACTTACATAACTTGTAAATAAAATATGAGAGAATTTAATCAGATATAAACCATTTGCACTATATGCAAAATACATAGCATGTGAAAAATTCAATATAAGATATTGACTTTCCCAGTGATATGACAGAGTATCATTCTAATGCACTCTTTGCTAATGACTTATGAAACAGTCAATTTTTTTCTGACATTTTTGGTTTGTTTGTTTTTCGAGCCTGGGTCTTCCAATCTTGCCTAGGCTGGAAGTGCAGTGTCTTTTCACAAGTCCAGTCCCGATACTAATTGGATGCAGAAGCTCTGACCCACTGTTCCATTGTCATCTTGGGCCAATTCACCTCTCCTTCAGCAGCAAGCTGGTCCTTCCCTACCCCACTCCCCATGCTGGGGCCTCACCGTACAGGTTCTGGACTTGGTGTAGATACCCAACAGTTTGAGCCTTATTGCAGTTTAGAAGTCTCGGCTCCAGCAACCTACCAGTCCCAGTCTCTCCCAGTCGCAGGAGTTACAGGCACTGGCCATCACCATGTCTGGCTAATGTAGTAAAGTTCAACATTAAGTCTATGGTTTAGTCAATGGTTAAGAGCTAGTATTTTCAACAACTTTAGAATTTGTAACCCATCTATGACTTAGGCATGAGCTCTCCTAGGGCAGGGACTGTCTTTTGTTTTCCTTTGTATCTCCCATGCTTAGTACATAATAAATACATAATAAATGGCTCTTAATAAATGTCTTTTGACTAAATGGCTGATGCTGAATAAGCTTCGGAGAAGTTTTCATTCATAAGATCACAGATGTAGAGCTAGAAAGGACCTCAGAAACCATGAAATCCAATCCTTTTCATTTTACAGAAGAAACCAAGGCCCAAAGAATGACTTGCTCACCTTCACACAGTTAAGGTCCCAAACCAGGCCTGAGCTCAGGTCTTCCTGACTCTAGATCCAAAACTCTCTATGTTATACCTTGTTGCCTCTTAACTCCTACCACTAAATAGTATTGTAATTAACAGCTAAAGTGGAATTCTTTTTCTCTCCCTTCCCTCCCACCTGTACCTGCCCCAAAACAACTCTTCTTCCTGCCTTTCCTATTTGTGTTAATGGTGCCACCATATTCTCACTCACTTTCTTGATTCCTTCCTCACCATCATTCTGCTGGGACCCCACTCTCTATTATTTGCAGGTTCATCTTTACCATGGCTACTATATGAGTGCAGGTCTCATTTCTTCCATCCAGATTTAGTAATAGTGTTCTAAATAGCCTTTTTGTCTCTAGTCTCTGCCCACTTTAATCTATCCTATTCTTGATTCCAAAGTGGTATTCCTAAGTACCACTTCGGTCCTGATGTTTCTTATAAACCTTCAGAGCCTCTCCAACACCTGTAGTATAAAGTCTGAATTCCTTAGTCTGGCATTCAAATCCTTCTAAAGTGTGGCCCCAACGTATATTTTCAGTCTTATTGGAGTTGGGGGTGGGGTGGAGAATGGTGGACTTGGAGGCAGATGACCTGAGTCTGACTCCCAGCTCCGCCCCACTCTACCAGTGTGACCAAGTGCTTAACTTCTCTGCTCTTCCGTTTCCTCATCAGTAAAGCCAAAGATCTCTGAAACTCTTTCCAGCTCTAAATTGAACCATGAAAGCCCCAGTGTTATGTTGGGTGACCTCCTTTGTCAGGACATTCTGAAGACTTGCTCCAGATTGATTGACCTCTAAGCACTCAATTCAAGGAGCATGGTATAGTGAGAAGAGTTTTAGATTTGGAGTCAGAGAACCTGGGTTCAAATCTCAACTCTTCCACATTCATGTCTGTGTGACCTTGGGTAATTCACAACCTCTCTGGGACCTCTGGACCAGTTGTAGCATTTGTAAAATGAAGGGTTTGGACTCAGTAACTTCTAATGCCCTTTCCAGCTTTAAATTAATGATCCTATGATAAGGTGGTGGTTCAAAAAGTATTGTTTGAGTGACTAATGTGTGTTAGGTGACACTGAACACAGCATGAAGACATCTGCCTCCATTGGCTTGGCTTGGTTAGGCAACTGAATCATTAGCTCAAAGCCAACAGCAAGGAATCCATTGTAGCTTGAACTTTGTGAGTTTAAAGTACCCCAGGAAACAATTATAGGCTTGGCAGAGAGATCACTGACTCCATCAGCAACCACAACTGAGAATGACAGAGGCTATGGGAGAAGCAACCTAAATTCAGCAAATGGATTGCTCCTCAAAGCCAACATGAGAAGCAGCGACTCTCAAATGATAAAATTGTCGCTCCTTTGGGACTGACTTTTGATCATGGTTCACATGTCCTAGGCCAGAGGTTGGCAGACAATAGCCCATACTAAAATCGGCTGACCATTTGATTTTGTTCATTAGTGAGTTAAGAATGAATTTTTTTGGTTGTTATTTTAAAAATAAACTTATTATTTATTTATTTTTAACATTCCTTTTTTTTTTAAATCTTGAGCTTTAAATTCTCTCCTTCCCTTTAGTCCCTCTTCCACCCATTGAGAAGGCAAGCAATTAGGATATGCAAAATCATGCAAAACATTTCCATGTTAGTCATGTTGCAAAAAAAAAAAAAGAAAAATGAGAAAAAATTAAGTAAAAAAATATACTTCAATTTACATTCAGAGATCATCAGTTCTCTCTCTGGAGGTGGATAGCATTTTTCATCATGAGTCCTTTGGAATTATCTTGGATCATTGTATTGATCAGAGTAGATAAGTCTTTCAACAATTGATCATCGTTACAATATCACTTACTGTGTACAATGATCTCCTGGTTCTGCTCACTTCATTCTGCATCCCTTCATATAGGTCTTCCTAGGTTTTTCTGAAACCATCCTGATCATCATTTCCTATAGCACAATAGTAAGAATAGTTTTTAATAATAGTTAGCATTTATATAGTGCTTTTTTAAGGTTTGCAAAGTACTTTACATACATTATGCCATTTGACTTCACAACAACCCTTGAAGTTTAGATGCGATTACTATCCCCATTTCACAAATGAGGAAACTGAGTCAGATAGAGATTAAGTGATTTGCCAAGGTCACATAGCTATTAAGTACCTAAGGCTTAATTTGAACTCAGATCTTCCTGACACTAGGTCCAATACTCTATCCGCTGCAGCCACCCAGCTGCAGCCTATACATTTAAAAAATATAACACAACTTTATTTTAAAATGTAAACATCATTTTTAGTTCTCTGGCAGACCAGATTCTGCTAGTGGACTGTAGTTCAGCAATCCCTGCCCTAGGCAAAGCCATACTGAAGTCAGCATTATAAGCTAACACCTACAATGCTAGAATTCTCCCTGGTGAGGTTTGACTCCTTTTTTTAATCAAAGAATCATAGACTCATAGAGTTGGAAGGGATTTCAAGGGTCACCCAATATAATCCATACCTTATCAGTAATTCTTTCTACGATGTACTTGACAAGTGGTCATACAAACTTCAGCTCTAAAGACCTTTAGTCACAGTTCACTAACTTCCAGGGTAGCCCATTTCAAATAGCTCTAATTCCTAGGAAATTTTCTCCTTCCATAGAAATGAACTCTCTCTCCATCTCTCTCTGTCTCTGTCTCCTCTCTCTCTGTCTCTGTCTCTGTGTCTGCCTCTCTCTCTATCTCTCTCTGTGTCTCTCTCTCTCTCTCTCCCACCTTCTATCTTTAGCTTTCACTCTTATCCTCCATGGCAAAAAAGTAAATTGCATTCCTTTTTCACATGGCATCCTCTTCAAATATAGGAAAATAGCCATCCTATTCCCTTTCACACCTCTCTTTTCCACTCATCTAGCCATTAAGACTACCATCCCTAGTTCCATCAACTAGTTATCACATGGTCTAGTCTCCAGTTTGCACACTCTTCTAGTGTCCTCCTCAATTTATCACTATCCTTCCTAAAATGTGTTGCCTACAACTGAAAGCAAAACTCTGGATGTTTGCTGACCAGGGAAAAGGACAGTGGGATCAACTGTTCTGGGTACTATTAAGTTCATTTTGATGAACATTTATATGCCTATCAATCTATGAATGTAATCTATGATTACATTTGCTTTTTTTTATTGTTTTGTTTTTTGACAATCTCATTTCACTGTTGACATATTTAACTTGCAGTCCACTAAAAACCAAAGAACATTTTCCTAGGAACTGACCTCTAGGCATAACCCTCGTATGTCCTGTTGACTTTCTAGCCTGCAATACAATTTTTTATTTTAAAATGTAAATTTAAACATTCTCTGCACCCTGTGTTCCACCTTTCATTCCTGGAGTATAGTTTTCATTTTTATCACCACAGGCTGAGATCAAGGCAGGCATCACCCACAGTGTGGGGTTTCAACTCCAGCCTCCCTATTCCCAGGACTTAAATGCCCTCTCTGCTGAGATGCAAGTAGTGGGCAACAATTTTAGTATTAGGGATCCACTCACCCTAAAAAAAATAACTATCAATCTCCATAGTTTTGATTTGTTGTACACTCAAAGCATGTTTGCATCAACAGAGTCAGAGGCTTCTCCACAAGGCAGAATTAGCAACATCAGGAAAGGGCTTTAGAAATGACTTTCTCTATGCAAGCAATATGAAATTATGATTTTCATTGTGGTTATTTTTTATTCTCTCTCTGGAAGATATTGCACTGATGAAGATATTTAAGGCAAGAAAAAGGAGGCTCATTTGCTACAGTAGGGTGAGAGATATGAGACTTAAAGAATCTACCAGCCTTGTCTGTTGGTATTTGTTATAAGAATAAGTCAACAGAAAACAGTTGAAAAATAGGTCAGAAATGCAGTCATTGTGCCCTGGTGACATGCCAAATAACTATCACCAAGGAAGCTGTTTCCTCCCACCCCTGCCAGCCACTATCACTGCCAAAGGGCATGCAAGAGACCAGTGGAACTGTCAGATGAAAAATAAAATAAAATAAAACTCCAAGACAGGGTTGCCAAAAATGGTGTAAAGTGAAAAGACAGAAAAGGAATAGAATTTTTTTTGTTACTTGAATACCAACAAGCTCTCTGTAAATACATGAGGTAGTAGTAGACAATGGAGAAAAACAAAAACAAAAATATACAGAGGGGATCCAAAGATCAATCCTGCTGCTGCTGCTAACTATCTGTGACCTTGGCAAGACACTTCTTCTGTGTGGGCCTCAGTTTCCCCAAGTGTAAAATGATCAGCGTGTAAAATTATTGGGTTTAATGATGCCTCAGCCATTTTCAGCTGTAACATTCTGTGATTCTAGGCCGTCAAGGCTATTTCTGCACTGGGTAGGAAGTTGGACTAGGTGTCCTGTGCAATCTCTCTGACTCTTAGATTCTCTGGTTGTAATTATAAAATCGAGATAACCTTTAGAGAATTTTGAGGACTGAATGTAAAAGTATTTTGGAAGATGTAAAGCATAGCCTAGGATATTATTCAACCTCTTCTCTTCATTTGGATAGTCACCACCCAAAGTTAGGTCTTTGTCACCTCTTACAATAATAATAATAATAATAATAATGATTTATATCACACTTTAAAGTTTGCAAAGCATTTTACAAAGATCTCATTTATCCTTACAACAACCATGAGAGGTTGGAGCTATTAACAGCTTCTAATTGGTCTCTCTCCTCTTCAATCTGTTTTCCACAAAGCTGCTCTATTTATTTTCCTAAGTTACAGATCTAACCATGTCACTTTCCTACTGAAAAACTTTCAGTGGCTCCTTATTTGTCTAAGAATAAAATACAAATTCCTGAGCCTAACATTTAAGGCCCTCCACTTTCTTATTCCAATCCACCTTCCAAGGCTTATTTTGCACTATATATTTCAATGGATTTGGACTACTCACTCTTCTCTAAACTTGACGTTCCATCTCCCACTTCTGAATCCTTCTCACTAATTTCACTGCCAGAGAACATTCCCTGGAGAATTCAACCCTTTCAGCTCTAGAACTCCTATCCTACTCCCTCCCCCTTCCTGATTAGCTTCAAGTAGCTCATTGTATCTAGGCGGATCTAGGCTGGCTCCAACCACTCTTTACCTTACTCTCCAACCTTCTTCCCACCAGCCACTTTGGTACCACATGAATGCCCTCTGCTCCCACCCCTTTTCAGTTCTGGAACAATAGTTAATGCTTCGATGTCTCCTGAAAAGTGTGTATCAATATCCTTGTAACTTCCCAAAGAAAGATCTCTGGTCATTGCTACCCTGTATGTGTGGTTTTTCCCTATTAGAATGAAAGGGCAATGACTCTCTTTGATTTTTGTACTTATATCTATGGTACAATGCTTGGCAAAGAATAAGCACTTAGTGACACTCTTTCTTTCTTCCTTCCTTCCTTTCTTCTTTCTTTTCTTCCTTGCTCTGTAATTCTTTTTCTTTCATTCTCCTCCTCTTCTTCCTTTTCCTCCTCTTTCTTCTCTTCCTTTTCCTCCTCCTCCTCATTCTCCTTCTTTTTCTTTTCTTTGCTGTCCCCCATGCCTGGAACACACACACTCTCACCCCATTACCAATTTTCAGAATTCCTGTACTTCTTCAAGGCTCAGTCAGGTACCATATTCTGTGAGAAGCCTTTCTCAATCATCCGCATTTGTTAACGCTCTCTTCCTTTTCAAATGAACTTGTATCTCTTCTCTGTGTACATATTGCATCCACCCAATGGAACACATGCTCCTTGAGGACAATGACTCTTTGTCTTTGCCTACAAAGGTTAAATTCTCAAGTGGCTACCATAGGTGTCCTTCACACAGTACAACAACACAAACATTTATTAAGCTCATTGTGTGCTCATTGTGTCACTATGTGACAGTGACACAGAATATTAAAATTGAAAGGACACCAGTCACCATTTAACCCAACATATACATTGATGAGAATCCTCTACACAATGTATCTGATAATAGGTTATCCAGTCTTTTCTTAGAAACTTCCAATGAGAGAGGACCCTCTTGCTTCCCAGGCTGCTCATTACATTTTTAGATGCTCTAATTATTAGAAAGTTTGTCTTTTCATCAAATTTAAATTTACCTCCTTGCCACCTCCATTCATGGCTCCAGTCCAGTAAAATGCAAAGTCTGTGAGGGCAAGAATCATTTCATTTTTGTCTTTGCACGGCAGTTCCTGGCACAGACTATAGGTGCTTAACAAACACTAATTGAATGAACCCCTGAGTTCTGTCCTTTGAGGAAAAACAGGGCAAGTCTAGGATGATAAGTTTAGAGCTAGAGGGAACCTTAAAGTTATAAAGTCCAGTCCCCATATTTTATGAGGAAATTGAGGCAAGAGTGATCATGTGGCTTGTCCAGGATCACAAAGCTGGTTAAATATCTAAGGTGGGATTTGAATCCAGTTCTCCCTGACTCCAAGTCCAGTGCTTTATCTCCTGTTCTTCTGGTCCCTTTGCCAGATGAGGGTCCTTCCAATACTTGAAAACAGCTATCATAGCTCTCTTCATTCTTCTCCAGGCCAAACATCCCCATTTCCTCTAAACAATTCATATGGGATATGAACAGCAGGCCAGTTGCTTAATAAATGTTTGTCACTACATTTGCTAATCCATTATTCAAAATGCTGCCAGAGTAATGTTCCCAAAACATGGACCAGATCTTGTCCTGTGCCTACTCAATAAATCCTAGTGATTCCCTGTGACCTCTAAGACCAAAAACAAAGTCCTCTGACACTTAAAACCCTTTACCTCTGGGCTCCAATCTACTTTCTAGGCTTATTTATTAGGTGGCTCACTGAATAGAGTGCCCGGCCTGGAATAGGAAAGACCTGAGTTCAAATCCAGACTCAGACACTTAATAGCTGAGTGACCCTGGACAAGTCATTTAACTTCTGTTTGCCTCAGTTACTTCATCTATAAAATGGGGATAACAAAAGTACCTTCTTCCCAGGGTTATTGTAAAGATCAAATGAAATAATAATTGTAAAGTACCTGGCACATAATAAGAACTTAATAAAGTCTTATTTCCTTTTCCCTTCCTTATTATACATTATCCTCCTTCAAGAACTCTGTGTCCTAACAATAACAGCCACATTGTGTGATGGCTAATATTGATAAACTTAACCCTTCCCGGCAATACAAGGATCTAAGACATTTCCAGAGGCCTTGTGATGGAAAATGCTATTCACATACAAAGAAAGAACTATGGAAGTTGAATTGGTATTTTTTTTTTTTGCTTCTTTTCTGTTGAGTTTTGTTTCCTCTTTCTGATGATTCCTCCTATTGGTTTTAATTTTTACTTACAACATCACTAATATGGAAATATGTTTAATATGAATGTAAATGTATAACCTATATCAGATTGTGCACCATCTTGGGGAGGGTGGTGGGGACGAGGAAGAAGAAAAATTTTCAACTCAAAAGCATATGGAAGTGATTATTGATAAATCAAAATAAATTAATAAAAAAAGGAAAAAAAGACAATAAAAAAGAAATAATTATTAAAAAAAGAACTCTGTGTTCTAGCTAAACTGGCCTTTTTGTTGTTCCTCTCACATCCAACATTACCTCTCCTGGCTCCTTGCCTTTGAATAGGCTGTCTCCCATGCCTAGAATGCCCCCCTTCTTTCCTTCAGCCTCCAGAATTCCTCCTTTCCCAAGGAGAATGTAATCTCCTTAAAGCAAGAACTACTTCTTTGTTCGTGCATGTGTGTGCTCTTCTTAGTGTCTAGCACATAAGCATTTGAATGCTTGTTGATTGACTGCTAAATTGATGCAGTTTCATTTTTTCTTCCCACCTTCTTGCCTAGCACAGTGCTTTTAGTAGATAAGTGCCTTAGTAGTAGGTACTTAATAAATGTGTTGAATTAAATTGAATCATTAACTCCTGACAGTCAGATTTTCTATTGAATGAAATAATTAGGTGATTGAAGGCATTTTTATCTGCCTGTTATCTCTCCTTCCCCCAATAGGTGGACCCTGCCACTTGAGAACCCTCCACCCTAATTGCCCCTTAAATACAGGGATTGTGTTTTACTGTGGTACATGGATGCTCCATATTCCAAGACCTGCTAACTCCTAAGGATCCTTTTGTCCAGATGGAGATTTGCAAAAACAAGTAGAAATCCTACCTGTCTCCAGCTGGCTTTTTTTTTCTTCCCTGGCCTCCCCACCAGCAAGAGACAGAACTGTACGTGAGCCTGAGCAGAGAGAAGATGTTCTAACGCCCGAATTCTAAGTGTCTAAGTTCTAAGCATCTCTCTGGTACGTAGGATTCTTTCTTTCAAAGCCCCAGGTTGCAGGAATGATTTCAGTTTGAGCTGAGGTCCTGCTGCCACAACCCTGACCATCTTATAGGCACAGGCAGTAGGAGGGAAATAAATTGAGCTAAAATCCATACTAATGAAGCCTGAGGACCATGATTCCACTGCTGCTGTGGCCTTTTCAAATATTTATTCCTTCTCGTTGCCATTCTTCACTTTCAAAAGGGGCCGATTTCTTAAAATGGGTGCCTGATTTAATGCTAATAATGGCAAATATCTACACTGTGGCAAGCACTGACTTTAATTAAAATGACAAAGAAGGAGAGCTACAGGGATGAATTACTGAAGGAAAACATTATGTTTCCCTATAGCTGGCTTAATTTTTTTTTTAAATGAAAAAGGGAACACATCAGGTATATGGTATATACCTTCCTCCCTAAACCCTGGAGTTTAGAGATTGCACTGAATTTCCAAAATTGAATATCAATGGGAGCCAGCAATTTCAGGCCCTTGCCTCAGCATTTACAGTTAGATTTGCTGTCCAGAACTGGTTCAGATTGGTGTGTTTCAATGAATTTGAACAATCTCCATTATCTCCTTTTCCCCTCTCCTTTTTGGTTCCAGTAAGAAACAACAAAGGCCCAATTGTAAAAGAAAGTTCTCTGCAATTTTGCTTACCTCAGTCAACATTCATTGTCTCTGTTTCCTACCCAGTTTGGCCAACGTGACCAGTCTGGTACTGAAACTCGATGTTGCTATGTCTCTATTTGTTCTTTCTATGTGTCTATGTCCCTGCCTCTTTCATTTCCTCTATCTCTCTCTCCTTCTCCCCCTCTTCCAGGCCTGTGTAATCATTTTATAAGCATGGCTTTCTTACTGACTCTCTTTGTTTCTCATCTATATTCCCCCTGTATCCATGTTTCTCTCTTGTCTCTGTCTCTATCTGTGTGTCTCTGTCAGTCATTTCTTATGTTTCTCCTTATTCTTATCTCTCTCTTGCCTTTATCCCTGTTTCTCTGTCTTTGTTAATCACTTTCTCTCTGGGTGTCTGTCTATCTCTCTCTCTCTCTCTCTCTCTGTCTCTGTCTCTCTCTGTCTCTGTCCCCCCCCGTTGTCTCTCTCTCTACCCCCTTTCTCTGTCTCTCTGCCTCTCTCCCTATCTCTCTCTCTCTAGCTGTCTCTCTCTCTCTCTCTCTCTCTCTCATTCTGTCTCTAGCTCATTCTCCTTTGCATTGTTTCCTCCTCTCTTCCAGACTGGTACAACTATCTTGCAATTAAAGGTAGAGGGGCTACTGTCTCTTCTCTCTTTGCCTGCCTTTTCCTAATTTTCATTCGTCCCTTGAAAAGAGAATTTGTCACTATTTTTAAATCAAGGAGCTCTTTCTTGGAAATACAATGTAATGTAAAGAGGCCTGAGTTCTGGCTCTAAGGGCTTTCTCTACCAGTTGCTAGCTATAATTTTTTAGAGCAAGTCACATTCTCTCTGAGCCTCAGTTTTCTCATCTGTAAAGTTAAGGGGTTGGACCTTATGATCTCCAAGTCTGCTTCTAGCACAACCATTGTATGGACCTAAGAGTCTCTAATACTCAATACTCCCCTTTAAGGCTTGAGGTCAAAGAAAGTAAAAGCCCCAATTCAAAAGTCGTGGAGATCTCAAGGAAAGTTAGAAAGGAAAGTGAATGAACTTCATTCAACAAAGACCCAAAACATTTTGGTCAGGCTTTCTAAAGGAATCATCCTGCTGACCTTGGTAGGGCATTAAAAGTCTTTTGTTTTTCTTTTCTCTACTCTCACAAAGGCCAGTATTTGATTTTAGGTTCTTGGCTATCTTCCTTTCCTCCACTTGTCTCATTAAATTGCAGAGGGAACTGGCCCAGAGATCTCTACAAATCTAGGAACTCTGAATTCATTGGAGAAATAAGGTGGGGTTTGGGGAGTAGGGGGAGGCAAGCGAGACATGTCTTGACTTTGTGGAAGATATGCATGATGGCTGTTCTTCAGGGTAAGCTGAAGTCCTCATTACTCTCTGACATTCCAAGGATCAGTCCCCATCTGCAGTGAATCACAGAATGTCAGGGTTGGGAGGGACTTCAAAGGCCATCTGGTTCAACCCATACCTGAACCAGTCTTCATTGCAGCATCTCTCATCCAGCCTTTGCCCCTCCAGAGAGGGGCAACCCACAACCCCCTGAAGCAGCTCATTCTACTTTAGGATAGCTTTAATCCTTAGGAAACTTTTCCTTACTTGAAAGCTAAATTTGCCTCTCTTAAGCAAATTGGCTAGATTTATCTTCTGAGGCTGAATAGAACAATCTCAGTCCATCTTTTACATGGAAGCTTTTCAAGTACTTAAAAACAGCAGGTACCATGGTCCCGCTGAATCTTATCTCTTCTCCAGGATAAACATCTTTAGTTCCTTGGATCATTATTTATGTGGCATGGAAAAATCCTTCACCATCCTGATTGTCTTCCTCTGACCATTCTATTGCTTAGCAATGGCCTTCCTCAAACAGAGTTCTCAGAACTCAACATAAATAATCTAGATATGGCCTGACCAGTGGGACTATGACCTTGGTATTCCTGGAAATTGAAGCTTCTTTTAATTAAGCTTCTTGTTCAGGAGTTTCCCTCCAGCTCTGCAAAATCATATGCTAACAGGGGTGCTCTGCAGCTAGCTGAAACAAGTTCTTGAGAGCCAATTGTTAAATTTTCAGTGTGAGCATTTGCAGCTCAAAAATGGGCAGTTGCTACAAATGCAGGATTTATTTATTGTTTTGTTGATTATCTTGACTCAAGAAAATGATGGAGGAAATGTTAAATTTAAAATATTAAATTTAAACTTTAAAGTGTGTCTTTGAGTACTTTTTGGAAAACTGGTTGTTAACTATTTATACCTCTAGGTTCTAGTATCTTTGAAAGGTCTGGTCCTAAGGATAAAAAAAAAATAAAATTTAAGTGGTTCTTCGGGAAATACCTAAAAGGGACTGTAGTCACTGTGTTGATGACTTTAAAAACCCAGACTTTTCCCAAGATTTTCAGCATTTGCCATGACTCCAACTAAAAGCATATGGTTAAATGAGATCTTAAGCTCTGTAAGGCCAAAGGAGCAGGTCTTCTATTCTAGTATTCTCTCAGTGATAACTAGCACTGAGCTATGCATACGGCACGTGTCCCACTAATGCATGTTGATTAATTAGTTGGTGTCTTAATGTAGTTTGAGTGAAGTTTGGGATTCCAAAATATAGTACAAGAAAGGATAGCACCCCAAAGCAGAACACAACACAACCCAGGGACTAGCAGAAATAATGCCAGAAAGCTTTTATTAAGAGAAGATATTCATAGACTGAGGGGCAGGATGGAAACAGGTCAGGTCCCAATGAGATGCCTGGCAGAAGAGGGTACCTCAAATTGGTAAACCCCAGAGAGACTAGTCTTTGGGAGTGGGGAGCCTAGAACTCCAGTGTCACTAAAGGTTCAAGGACTGGTTCTAATTAATCATGGGGAAAATGCCAGAGGAATTGGCAGGCTAGTTGATGTTCCAACTCCCATCTGCCAGGAAAGTGGGGTTAACTGAAGTCCTTACTTTGGCCAAATCATTCAGGTGTTTTGGGCTTCCTCATTTAGCAGGATAGAAATACTAGGGAGGGCCTTATAATTGGCTTGTGACTGAACTGTACGGGTATGAATCATGGGATACATGCTACAGTCTCCTAAGACTTAGGTTGGGAGTCACCTAAGGGTCAATGGAGAGGCACAAATCAGGCTTGAACTAGCTACAACTCATTAGCAACCAAGAAGAGTGGAAGAAAAGGAGCATGGAAATATCAGAAAGGGAGATGTTTGTCTACAAGAGGAGATGGGCTGGTCAAGGAACCAGAGTTCATTAATAGATTATATATATGTATATATACACACACATCCTGCATTCCCAAAGTATGTTGGGTGGATCCCTATGGAGGACTTGTAAGAGGACATAGATAAGGCAAGAGCTATCCAGGACAGTATGAGATAAACAGATTTTGATCCATACCTTTAGAAAAATACCCATATTGATGAGATAATCAAATTATCAAAGCACCAAAGTATGGGTAAGTATCTGTCTTTACTCATTCTTCATGTTTAACAACCTCTTGAGTATGCTACCTGTGATGCAAGCACTGGGCTTTAGGGACCAAAATCAATACTGAGGGTAATCTCTTTAAATCACATCATTTTGGTTACTTCTGTATACACAGAGTGTCCACAGGGAAATTTCAGAATATAGTTTAAATGTAGCTCACGTCTAGGTGTCCAGAGAAGTAGATAAAAGGATATCTAGTTCTTTTGCAAGATCTCAAGGTGATAAAGCTTATCAGTACCCAAAGGCCAAAAGGCTCATAGAAGACTGAGAGTAGACCTTAAGCAATCAATATAATTCTCCTCTGATGAGTCCCACCTTCTCCTAAGAACCCTACGTCTCCCCTTATCTCCACAGTGCCACTCTGTGGTTTGGATTATACTTGGAATGGAAATGAACTTGGGTCTTTGAACCTGAAGGCTTACATGCAGCCCTAGGGTGAAAGTGGGATGTACCAGAATGTGGTGGGTGAGGGGCTCTAGCAAGCCCATGTTCATTTCCTTTCTGAGAAGATTCTAAACCACAGACTTCAACTCCCTCCAAAGAAAAAAAAAATACTTCCTTTCCCTTCAGATTGCCACTGTCCAACTGATTCATGGAAACGACAGAATACCGAGTCTAGATTTTTTTTGTCCCTTTGTGTTATGACTCAGTACCATCCTGCTCCTCCAGCTTCAGTGCCATGAATTTTCTTCTTCTCAAGGGCCTGGCCTGTCACAAGTACGCCCCCTTCTCTCTTTAGGAGGCTGGACCGTGGAACTCTAGAATTTGGGATTGCTAGAAAAACAACCTCATGACTAAATTTCCTCCTCTATCCATTAAACTAGACAACCCAAGCCAACCAGTTCATCTCTGATAGATCCATAGTAGATGTCCTTCCCCATCCCCAATCTGTTGACATACTATTACTGGGCATAGCCACATCTTCTATAGCAGAGGTTCGAAACTCAGAGTTTATCTATCTATCCAAAGATAGATTTCAGGGAGTCCATGAACTAAGACAAGAAAAAAATACATCTTTATTTTTACTAGCCTCTAAATAATACTTACCTCTCTTTCAATTATGAATATAGGAAACAAACCACAGTAATATTAGTATTACCTGTGATTGCCACCAACAGAAATCACAGCTATTTTAATATCACATTACAGTTATTAGAAATATCTCAAAATATCATTTATACTCATCAATATTTTGAAATTACCATAATTATTAAATCTGCCGCTACATACATATTACTACATCAAAATTTTTAATATTTTGACAACTGTATTTCAATATATTTATTTCCTTTGTAATCATATGTATTTATTTTATGCATTTAAAACTATTGTTATGAGAAGAGATCTCTAGGCTTCTGCAGACCGCCAGAAGGGACCAGCATTTAGCACAGTGCCTGGCACATAGTAGGTGCTTAATAAATGCTGATTGACTATCACATGAAAAAAGTTAAGATCCCCTACTCCATAAGAAGATACAAGTAGAAAAAAAAGGATTACAATCCTAAAAGATCATCAAATCATAGAATCATAGATTTAGAGTTAGAAAGGACCTTAGAGGCCATTAAATCCATCTCACAAATTTTACAGATGAGGAAACTGAGACACAAGGAGTCTTGATCAAATTTGTCCAGGTATCAATTATCTATTAACTTCTCTAGGAATGGGAATCAGGAGAACTGAGTTATCAATCAATTAACATGCATTAAGTCAGTCAGTTAGTACTTAGTAGTGTTTAGTACTTAGTATATACTTAGTACTGTACCAAGCAGTAAATATATGTATACATGTGTATGTACACATATACACACACACTCACAGAGTAAATAACAATGTCTCTAGATCACAGAGTATATGGAGAGGAGGAAAGAATAAGAAGACTGGAAAGGTAAGAATGGTCCAGGTTATGAAGACCTCTAAAACCCAACTGGAGAATTTGATTTTGTCAGTAATAAGGAGTCATGGAATTTGTTGAGTAGAGGAAGGTAACACAGTCAGACCCCCTGGCCTTTTGGAAAACCACTTTGGCAGTTAAATGGAAGATGGATTAGATTGTGAAAAAACTTGAGACAAGGAGATCAATTAGAAGATATTGCATAAGATCCTTCTCCCACATGGTGGCTGGGTGAGTGAAGAAAAATGGATGTATACAAGAGATGTAAAGGTAGAAATGACAAGACTCAGCAATAGATTGGATATCTGTGGTACATTTGAGTGAGGAGTCAAGGATGACACAGGTTTTGGAGCCTGGATGACTGGGTTGATGATGGTACTCTTGAGGGCAAAATGAACATTGGAATGATGGGGGGCATTTAAGGGAGATTGTGGAGATGAATTCTGTTTTGGACAACTTGAGCTTGAAATATCTAAGGGAAATTGAGTTCAAGACAGGTGATGTGAGTCTGGATATCAGGATTGAGATTAAGGCTGGACAAATGGATCTGAGAATCATCTGCATAGAGATGATAACTGAATCCATGGGAGCTGACAAAATCACTTAATGAGATAATATAGAGGGAAAAGAGAAGGTGGCACAGGACAGAGCCTTGGAGTCAAGTTAGGTTAGTTGAAGCAACCAACCTAGATGAAGATCCAGAAAGAGAGACTGAGGATTGGTCAAGTAGGAGGAGGACCAGGAGAGATCTATGTTGCAAAAATCTCGAGGAAAGAGAGTATCAAGGAGATGAGGTTAAACAATGTCAAAGGCTGCAGAGAAGCCAAGGAGAATGAAGACTAAGAAAAAGCCATTGGATCTTGCAATTAAGAGATCATTGGTAACTTTGGAGGGAGCAATCTCAGTTGAATAATAAGGCCAGAGGCCATGCTGAATATGGTTTAGAATTGAATAAGGGAGAGAGAAAATGGAGGCAGCCAGTGTGGATGACTTCTTAAGAAGTTTATCTATGAAGAGGAAGAAATAAGTAGGTTAATAACCAAAGGGAGAGATCAGATCAAGTGAGAGTTTTTTAAAGATGGAAGAGATGTGGGCATGTTTGTAGGTAGCAGACAAGCAGTCAAAAGAGAGAGAGAATGTAGATTAATGAATGGAGATAAAAGAGGAGGTTGTCTGCTGGAGAAGATAGTGTGGAATGGGATCAAGGGTACATGGAGAGGGATTTCGCCTTGGCAAAGACAAGGACCACTTCACCATGTGAGACTACTATGTACCCCAGGCAGAGTTCTAAGCCCAGATCTGTTACCAACTTGAAGTGTGACCTTGGGAAAGTTATTTCCCTCCTTGACCTATTATCCTTATCTACAAAATAGAACTAATAGTTCATGGCCTATTTCCCCACAGAATAATTGTGAGGACTTAATGAGATAACAAATTTGAAAGTGCTCTGAAAAGTATAACCATTCTATACCAATGTGAGATGTTGTTATTAAGTCAATTTATTACCTGAGGTGTCCCTTTCAACTTTGCGAACATATTACCAATTATGCTGAAAAATGATTCAAAAGAACTGAACATTTCAAGTCCATAAAGTCATTATACTTTTTTCTTTATGATTTTACCTTTTGTAGGTTACCTCCTGGAGGAGAAAATGTGTGTCTCTGAGTAAGAGATCTGCATTTTGGAAATTCATGAGGATTTATTACTTAAGCTGGAGGATTTCTTCATGATCTTTTTGGTTTTAAATTCAGTCAGAGCTAGCCCAAATTCAGGATGAACATAACTCATGTATCTCATGACCTTGGGTAAAGTCACTTAACTTCTCTGGGCCTCAATTTCTTCATCTATAAAAATTAGGGTAGTGGAGGCTCCTTTCAGCTTTAATTGTATTTATTTGTTTTTGTTTTTAAGTAAATTTATTTATTTTTAATTTTCAACATTCTCTTCCATGAGATTTTGAGTTCCAAATTTTCTCCCCATCTCTCTCCTTCCCCCACTCCAAGACAGCTATAAATTGTTATAAGCTCAACACATACATTCATATTGAACCTATTTTCACATTAGTCATGTTGTAAAGAGGAATTAGAACCAATAGGAGAAACCACAGGAAAGAAGAAATGAGAGAGAGAGAGAGAGAGCGTAAATAATACGTTTCTATCTGCATTCGGACTCCATAGTTCTTTTTCTGGATGTGAATAGCATTTTACATCATGAGTCCTTTGGAGTTGTCATGGATCCTTGCATTGCTGAGAGGAGATGAGTCTATCAAAGTTAGACATCACACAACATGGCTGTTGCTCTGTACAATGTTTTCCTGGCTCTGCTCAATTCACTCAGCATCAGTTCATGTAAGTCTTTCCAGGTTTTTCAGAAGTCCACTCACTCATCATTTGTTATAGCACAATAGTATTCCATTACACTCATATGCCACATCTTGTTCAGCCATTCTTCAATTGATGGGCATCCCCTCAATTTCCAATTCTTTGCCACCGCAAAAAGAGCTGCTATAAACATTTTTGTACACGTGAGTTCTTTTCCCATTTTTACGATCTGTTTGGAATACAGACCTAGAAGTGCTGTTGCTGGGTCAAAAGATATGCACATTTATAGCTCTTTGGGCATAGTTCCAAATTGCTCTCCAGAATGGTTGGATCAGTTCACAACTCCACCAACAATGCATTAGGATCCCAGTTTTCCCACATCTTCTCCAACATTTATCATTTTTCTTTTCCGTCATATTAGCCAATCTGATAGGTGTGATGTGGTACCTCAGAGTTGTTTTGATTTGCATTTCTCTAATCAGTAGTAATTTAGAGCATTTTCTCATATGATTATAGATAGCTTTAATTTCTTCCTCTGAAAATTGCCTGTTCACATCCTTTGACCATTTATCAATTGGAGAATGACTTGTATTCTGATAAATTTGACTCAGTTTTCTATATATTTTAGAAATGAGGCCTTTATCAAAGACATTGGCTGTAAAAATTCTTTCCCAGTTTTCTGTTTCCCTCTTACTCTTATTGGCTTTGTTTGTTTGAAAGCTTTTCAATTTAATGCAATCAAAATTATCCATTTTGCATTTCATAATGTTCTCTATCTCTTGTTTGGTCATAAGTTCTTCCCTTCTCCATAAATCTGACAGGTAAACTATTCCTTGCTCTACTAGTTTGCTTATAGTGTCAGCCTTTATATCTAAATTATGTACCCATTTTGACTTTATCTTGGTGTAGAGTGTAAGATATTGGTCTATTCCTAGTTTCTGCCATACTATTTTCCAGTTTTCCCATGTAATTGTATTTATGATTATCTTATTTGCATAACATTTCCCCCCATCTTCTTGTAATGCTGACTTTGCTTATAAGATCTCTGAGCTCCAAAAAAGGGGATATATTCTTCTACCAATGTCTCCTGAGTTGCTTGGTTAATCCATCCAAGTTAAGAAGACCTATACAACTGAGAAGTTACATTACTGAAGTTTAAATAATAATGGGTTGTCTTTTGTATATAATCATGGATGGCATTGTTTTCAGAGGCAGAGGTGAAGAGGAAGAGTATTCCAAACATGTAGAATGGAAAATAGAATGTTGGGGAGCAGCAAGTCATTATGTTTATCTGGAAAGTAGAGTGTACAAGGGAGATTAAAATGTAACCAGTCTAAAAAGATGAGGAGCAGGATAACAATAACAATGACAGCTAGCATTTATATAGCACCTACTAAGTGCCAGACACTGTGCTAAGCACTTTACAAATTTTATCTCTGATCCTCACAACAACCCTGTGAGGTAGATATTACTATTATCCCCATTTTACAGTTGAGGAAAATGATGAAGACAGGGGATAAGTGACTTACACAAGGTCATACAGCTAGTAACTGTCTGAGGCTAGATTTGAATTCTGGTCTTCCTCATTCCAGAACCAGGACTCTACCCAGTGCACACCACCTACTTTGACATCTCAAGGGAGCCAGGCCTACAATCTTGGTTGCATTCACTCACAACTTGAACCTCTGAGATAACTGTCTAGGGAATCACTACAGCTCCAGAAATAAAGTCCTTGAGAAACCGGGCCATAGAGGCAAGATAGGCATTTTTGGTACAGTAGAAAGACATTTGGATCTGGAATCAGGAGGCTTGAATTCAAATCCAGCTTCATTATTTTCTATTTGACCTTGTTCAGGTCACTTCCCTTATCTAGACCTCAGTTTCAATATCTGTAAAATGGGTGTGGGGATGAGAGGGTGACCTAGATGACATCCCAGGTCCCTTTAGACTCTAAATGCCATGACCTTTAGCAGTCGTAGCTATAGCTTCAACAAGCAAACTCCACAAGTTGGACTTGAAAGAGCATTAAATAATAATTCTAACTTTCCTTCAGCTAAGCCCAATCTTATTAAGCGAAAGACTGCTTTATAGGCTGCCAGCTTCCCCCAGCTCATATTTCTAAGAAGTCTTTCTCTAGACTGGATTTTACACTTTTATCACCTAAGCCCCAGAGTTTTGTGAATATAAGAAGTGATGCTGGAAAGAGCCTAACTTAATTTTTGTGGATAGCTTTCTTTTTTTCTTCTTTTTTTGTGTCTGAAGCCAGGACCTGATTCAGTTTGCTCAAACACAACAATAAGCCTAAGTCTATGGATATAAGCCTCTTTCATCTACAGATTTCGAAGTATTTTTGAAATAAAATATAGGGATTTATTGCAGGGTTGAAATTCTTTCAGAGGACTATCATCAGTCAGTGTACTATCATGGAAAGAATCAATGGAAGAAATGGGTCTGAATCCAGGTCTCCTAACTAATTTAACTTCTCTACTTGACCAGTTTTATGCCCTGTAAAATAAGCGGGGTAAGCTAACATATGGTCTCTTAGGTCCATTCCAGTTCTGACTTTCTGTGTCCTAAGATTCTACCTCTAACAGTCTATATAGTTGTGACATTCTATATCCCTTCTAATTCTCATATTCTATATACTAAGATTTTTTCCAGACTTATATGAAATGGTGCTGAGTGAAGGGAGCAGGACCAGGAGAAGACTGTACAAAGTAACAGCAACATCTTGTGATGACTAACTTTGTTAGACTTAGCTCTTCTCAGTAATGAAAGGATCTAAGACAATTCCAAAAGACTCATAATGGAAAATGCTATCCACAACCAGAGAAAGAACTATGGCATCTGAATGCAGATCGAAGCATACTATTTGCTCTTTTTTTTTCTTTCTTGTGGCTTTTCCCTTTGGTTCTGATTGTTCTTTCACAACACAAATGATATGGAAATATGTTTAATATGATTGTACATGTATAGCCTACATCAGATTGTATGTTGTCTTGGGGGGGGTTGGGAAAAAATTTAGAACTCAAAAATCTTATAAACGTGAATGTTGAAAACTAAAAATTAATTAATTGATTAAAACCTATTCTTTCCGGCTCTGACATTTCATGTTCTAAAATCCCTTCCAGTTCTGACATTCCATGTTCTAAGATCCCTTCCAATTCTGACATTCCATGTTCTAAAGTCTCTTCCTGTTCTGACAGTTTGTGTCTAATGTCCTTTCCAGTTCTAATAAAACCTTAAGGACTTAAGGGCTTTATTCCTTTTTAAAAATTTTTTTCACTTAACTATCAAACTTCTCACTGTATTTGCTGCAATCCCCAGAGTTCAATGGAAAGCTGAAACACATCCTTACATTGCAGCATTAACAGAGAGAGAATTAGATGTCAAATGAAAGAATAAACCCTATGAAATTGTTACTTCTACCTCAGTATCATTTCTCCTGTCAGCTAATGCTGATTCCTCTGCATTGTCCTGGGTAAATCAGTCACTGAGAATCAAAGAAGCGGGGACATTGGCATGTTCCAACCACTAGGACAGGAAGCAGCCAGCATATCTGAGGTGTGATAAATAATAACCTTCCCATCATCTCTCTCCTCCTGAGCTGCTTGTTCCAAGGGGAGTTCACAGTTTTCTCTTCCCTCAGTTCCCCAGACCAGTGATGGAAGGAGTCTGCTTACACTGGCTTGAGAAAGGAATCTAACCACCTCTAGTACTTATTAACAGGAGCTTCAGATTTGTTCTTAATCATGGGGAGTCTCAGGCTTTCTGACAATTTTAAGATATAAAAGTAAGGACATTTCCAACATGGTGTACTAGAAGGACTATCAGACTTCAAATCAGACCCAGGATCCTACATTTAATACTTACTGTGTAATCACAACATCTCTGAGCTCAGATTCCTCATATGTAAAATGAGAATAACAATATTTGTACTACTTACCTCATAGGAGACTCACATATATGTGTATGAGTATATATGTGTATATTTGTGTATGTTTATAGATACCTATGTATGTGTATATATATCCAAGTTTAATTGTAGTCTTCCTTAGAGCAGGTGAGGGGGGCAAAGGAGGGGGAAAAATAAAGTAAAAAGGGCACAGCAGAGAACAAAAGAAAACCTAGAAGGAAGCAATGAAAAGCTGTGTAGCTTTGAAAACAATGTATAGTATTTATTATATAGGTTTTCTTGGAATGGAAATGTGTTGTTTTATACTGAATCCTCTCACATTCTGCTGTTCCTTTTTTCTCATTTTGTTTTTAAGTTTAAAATGAATTTAAAAATCACAAAAGAGGTGTTTTGTTGGCAAACCATAAAAGCATTTTATAAATATGTTTATTCATTTAGTGGGAAAAGTGTATTCTGAAAGCCATCCTTCCCATCCTGTAGAAAGAACAATGGATTTAGAATCTGGGGACCCAGGTTCAAATCTCACCTGAGCTACTTATTACCTGCATGACTTTAGACAAGTCACTTTTTTCAACTTCAGTTTCCTCACTTGTACAATAAGGGTTTAGGATTAGATGGCTTCTAAGATCCATTACAACTTTAGATTGACTCTGCAACCTTTTTTCTGCCTTCTTGTGCTCTGGTCCCAGCACCATCTTACCTCTCCAACACTAGATTTTCCAAATAAGAATCAGGCTCTCAGAGTGGAAAAAGAGTTCAGAAGTTACCTAGTCTGAGTCCTTCCTGCCAGAGCAAAAATCTCCTCTTTGTTATCCCTGATGAGTTGTTAGCTGGCATTGATTTGAACACCATCAGGAATGGAGAACTCATTATTGAGGACCCAACATTCCAACCTCAAGCCCTAAGTCAGAGTTTGATTTTCAGGAGTGGGATGAGGGTGAGTGCCAAAGAGGAAGGTTTGGAATTGTCGCTCCTGATTTCTGACACTAGCTTCTTTTCCTTTTCCGATTAGTGTGTTTCCTTCTAGCATGGGACATCAAGCACAGGCTATCATTTGTTAGAGGCTATTCCTTACCCCTTCACACAGTACCCTAGTTGAGTACCAGTAACTCAGGCATGCTATTAAAGGGAAATGTGCTTTGGGCTTGGAGTCAGAGGGCTTGGAGGATCCTGGATCTTCTACTTACTGCCTAGTCACCTTGGGCAAGCCACTCTTCCTCTCTGAGATTGAGTTTTTTCATGTGTAAAATGAAGGAGTTGTACTAAATGATTTCTGAGGTACCTTCCAGATCTAAATCTATGGTCATATATGATCCTACGTGATACCATATCCATTCTGTCCTGGAGTTACCTCAATATTTTCCCAGCTGTATCCTTCACTAAATGGGACCAAGGCCATCATGGAAAATTATCACTGGGTGATGCTGTCATGATGTCTAGGAGTCTGTCTTTCTTCTAAGGCCCCTCTTCAAGGTCTAGTCCTGCAACTCCACTCAGACCTTTTATTCTCACAACTCTCACATAACTCTCACTAGAGAACATCACTGATTCAGGTAGCCCTATGATCCTTGAATCAGTGCAAAATGGGCAGGAATGATCCCACTAGATCTGGATGAACAGATCATCCAGAGAAAAGACTTAATTTGCAGCCTAATGGAACTGAGAGTCAGGCCTAAGTTCTAATCTCGGCAATGCCACAAACTAGTCAATCATATCTAGGTTTCAGTTTCCCCATCCGTAAAATGACAGGATTCACCTGGATGATGTCTAAGGTTCTTATTTTAAATGTCTTTTTTATTGTGATCATAATGATTATCAACAAAAATGAACATTTATGTACACAAAGAACAAAAAAATACATTTTTACATTTACATTAACAGTTCTATTAACTTTTTTTCTGAATTTAACATAAAAAAGAACATTTCTATGCCAAAAAAGTAGAACAGAAAAAGAAAATTATATGTGATACCATGAATCTCTAATACCTAAAGCTTTATTTACATATATAAATATACATATATATATACATACACATGTATGTATATCTATGTATAAGTCATAAATTAAATATTTTACAATCAAAGCTGTCCTGTTTGTCTATTTCCTTCTGAACTTCCTTCTGTCCTCAAACCGCTGTTAACAATTTATTTTTTTAAAGGCATGTATCAATTAGCATAACAGGGACAAAATTGTTCTTTGTATCGTATTCTGAACTTTCTTTGCTCCCTCTGTGTAATTTTTAATGCTCTATTGATACTCTCTTCCTTCTTTTTTCTTGCATCTCTCCCACTTCTCACTAATACCTCCTTTCCAGAAATAGAAGTTGCCCCTTGTAACAAACATAGTCACACAAAATAATCCAACACATTGACCACATCTGAAAATGCATGCCTTCTTCTGTTCTCCTGGTCTATAACATTTCTGCCAAGAGGTGAATAGTATGTTTCATCACCAGTCTTCTGAAGTCATGTTTGACCACTCCATTACTGAGTTTTGAAGTCCTTGAGAATTTCTTTCCCTTACATTATTGTGATCATCATATACCATTGTTCTCCTGGTTCTGCTCATTCCATTCTATATCAGGTCATGTGAATCCTTCCAGGTTTCTCTGAATTTGTCATTTTCATCATTTCTTACAGGACAATAGTATGCCATTACATTCACATATCTTGGGTTGTGTCCATTTCTAAAGTTCTGTAGCTCTTTGGGACATGGGCCTGAGTGATGAGCATTTTTCCTATGCTGATTCTGAAATTACATAGGTTTACAATAGGATAGAAATGAAAAAAGATGTAGCCTCCACAGAGCTGTCCAAACCCATCCCAAGGAAGTCCAAATAGTGGACAGAGCATCTAATGCAATTCCTTCTTTGGTATCTACTATGTATAAGCAGCTAGGGATACAATGACAGAATGAAAGTCAATCCTTATGGTGAAGGAAATGGCATTCTAGTGGAATCCAAGAACTCAGACCATAGTCAACTCCCTCTCTCTGAAAAAGAACCAATGGGGAATGGTCCTCCTAAGCACGTTTCCCATTTCAGCCTGTGAAAATCTAACTCTGACTTCATCTGGCATCTCATAGAATTATATAAGTCAAGGGAGCATGGAACTGTCATGTCAATGAAGAGAGGTGGAAAAAGGTAAGGACTAAGAAAAGGATACTGGATTTGACAATTAGGAGACTGTTGAGTGCTTTATAGAGAGTGGTTAGGTGAGACAGAAATCAGATTTCAAGAAACTAAAAAATGAATGAGAGCTCAAAAAACAAACAAACAAAAAGAAAATGGAGGCCACAAGCATAGACTATTTGTAAAGTCAGATGATGAATAGTCATAGAATTCAGAATGGTGACCAATTCCCTTCCCACCTCCCCCCGCCAAAAAAAAAAAATTTCTTATAGTCAGGGATATCTTGTGTGATTATTTTGGTTATAGTCATTTGGTAAAAAGTTTACTACCTTCCTAGTTGTTTTGCTTAGCTTGTTAAAATTAGTTTTCTTTCCCTGACTCTAGACCAATTGATAGTTGAGGGAGGAGGCCAAAAAGCTGTCTGGGTAGGAGAAAATTGACCTAGACTTTAAAAACTCTGATGGGTAATTTTTTTGGGCCCCAGTTTCCCTCTTTGTAAAATAGGGCTGACCTAGATTATTCCTAAAGTTTCCCCTGGCTTCAGGGTTTGTGGGTCTATAACCCACAAAGAGGTTCATACCCAATGAGATAACTGAGAATGGATTGTATTACACACAGAGATGTTAAATTAATGTACACTTTCTTATTTTCATTTTTTGCTCACTGCCCTTTGAGAGTCCCAGGTTATTCAGAGCAAAGAGCCCACTGTGTAATTACTTATCCAATCATTGGGTTGTAACTTTACCTATCGCATCATTCACTTTTAATTGATAAATATATGTGGTGATATGGTAATGCTATGCCATGCCTTTAATTAATAGGAATTGCCATTTATTAAGTGAGGGGGTTGGGGAATTATAGAAGGATAATGATGCCTTCTCCTTTCACACTACAACCACCCTAATTCAGGCCCTCTTTCCTTGATGATAACGACTTCTAGTTTTCTGATTGGTCTCCTTGCATCCAGCCTTTCCCTTCTTTAGTCGATTCTCTACCCAGCTGCCAAATTAATATCCCTGAAACAAGTCTGTTCATGTCCCTGTCCCAGTTCAATAAACTTCCAGGGCTCTTTATTATCTCTAGGATCAAATACAAAACTCCCCTATTTGACCTTTAAAATCCTCAACAACCTGGTTCCAGCTTCCATTTCCAGACTTATTGCCCAGTAATTCCTTTCATGCATTCTGAAGTACAGCCAAATTAGTTTTCTTTGCTGTTCTTGTCCCATCTCTGCACCTTTGTACTGGCTGTCTCCCCTCCCTCCCCACCTGCACTTCTTAGGATCCCTAGGATGCTTCAAAGCTCTCAAGCATTACTTTCTACATGGGGCCTATCATGAGCATCCAAGCTGCTAGGACCCCTCCTAAAAAATGAATGCACACTTATTTTGTTTACATATTTTACACAGAGTGTCCCAAAGGTCTCAGCACAGTTTCAAGTTATTGAAAAGCTTAAAATAAAAGTAGCCTGGAACTGCACTAAGACTTTTGGGACACCCTGTACATGTGCCCGTTTTCTCCCACCTAGAATGTAAACTCCTTGAGGGCAGGAACTGTTTTATTTTTTTACCATGGATCCTCCATAACAGAAGCAGTATAGGTACTTGATAAATATTTGTTGGTTGATTGATTAATGCCACCTCTGTAGCTCAAGAACTTTTAGTCATTCCCTTTTCCTCTAGAATAAGATATAAACTCCTTTTCTTGGTATTTGAAACCTTTAAAGCTCCAACTATCTTTCCAGATTGGTTACACACTACCGTATGCTCTGTGTTCCGGTCAAACTGGCCTACTGTTCCTGACATACAATTGATCTCTCTCTTATCTCTGTGCCTTTGCAGAGCCAGCTTGCCTCTAATACTCTTCCCCATCACCTTGCTTCCTGGAACTCCTTCAAGACTGAGCTCAAAGGCCCTGTCCTACAAGAAGCTTCTTCTGCACTCCACCCCAACAATTTGTTACTGCTCCCTTCTCCAAAACTGTGGTTGTTGCTCACTCATTTCAATCCTGTCCAGTTCTTCATGACTCCATTTGGAGTTTTCTTCGCAAAGATACCAGAGTGGTTTGCCATTTCCTTCTCCAGTTCATTTTATAAATGAGGAAACTGAGGCAAATAGGGCTAAGTGACTTGTCCAGAGTCACAGAGCTAGTAAGTGTCTGAGGCCAGATTTGAATTCAGGAAGATGAGTCTTCCTGACTCTAGGCTTGGCACTCTATCCACTGTGCCACCTAGCTGAGCTCTCCAAAATTACTTTTTTATTTATTTTGAATGTGTTTTGTGTTTTGAATATGTAAACATTTACATTTGCATGTACATGCTGTTTCCTCTTAATAGAATGCGAGCTCCATAATGGCAAGCAATATTGTGTTTTTGTCTTTGTATTCCCACATCCTAGCACTGTGCCTGGCACATAGTAGACACTTAATAAATGTCTGTTCATTAGAATTGTGAACCTAAAATATTTCTTTTGTGCTCAGAACCTTCTGAATTTGCAAAACAATCAGTGAGTGCCTGTTAATAATGATTGCATTTCTAACGCTGATAACAATATTCAGGAAGGGAAATCCTTACCTATTTCTAAAAGGAGCTTCCATTCCAACTCACACACACCATGTTCTTTGTAGCAGTTAATGGTCAAGACCTGGATACTCTGGCCTTCTTCTCATACCTTTTAATAAGTGGATAAAACTGACACACTGCTTTCTTAAAATAGAAATAACGACCTGAGTGCTTCAAAGCAAACACAGAGATTTCTGTTTGCCTGGCTCCTCCAGATTGAGCCTTTAGGTACATTTAAGAAATACAAAGAGAGCATTTTTTACTGCACTTTCTGATACATGGATGTAGTTGTTTCATCTCAAAAAATATTAAGAAAATCTTTCCATGATCATCCTTGGTAGACTAGGCGAGCTTTTGAAATAAGGAACATAGCAAGACTGCATCATGAGGGTCACCTTAGCCAGCTCTACAGAATCCCTAGGCTAAGTGGTTAATGTAGGACCATAACCTCACTGAGGAATTGGGAGGAGAATAATTTGGGGATGCCTAGGGCCTGGCTGGAAGCCCCCTTGTTCATTTACTTAGGAGGCGATGGCTAGGTATAGCCTGTAAACTTTGCCACTAGGGAGGAGAGGCTAGTAAGTCACTTGATTTCCAGAATTCTGAGCTATAATAGAGTTGAAGCCATTGGTTATCCATCCACACTAAATCTGGCATCAATATGGTGAGCCCCTGGGAGTGGGGGAAATGGGGCATGGGGCATGGGACACTAGGTTACCTAAGGAGGAGCAAACTGGCGTAAGTCAGACAACTGAACAAGTAAAAGTTTCCAGGCCAATAAGTAGTGATATTGGCCTAAGTGGCCACTGCATTTCCAACTTATATGAGATATGGAGTCTCAGGAGAGAGAGAGAGAGAGAGAGAGAGAGACAGAGAGAGAGACAGAGAGAGACAGAGAGAGACAGAGAGAGAGAGAGAGAAACAGAGAGGTGAGGGAAAGATATTAATCTGCAATCTAAGAGTTCCATATTATGTGCTGTTGTTCCAGAGCTTTCAGACTTTTTCAACCTCAGATTACTAACTGGAACCCTATTTTTATATCTCATCATTGGAGAGGAAGAAAGGGAGATGGGCATCTATGGAATCCTCCAGTGTTCTGACATTAATGCTCACTGACTATCTGAACTGTATTAGTCAGCATTAGGCCAACCAATAGGTGATATTAACCACCAGTCAAAACTATCACTGGCTGATCTGAAGTTGACAGCTGAAAAAAGATTGATGATGTAAGAAAGGTAATAATTATCTCCCACTTACATTTTTCAATTCTCCCCACGGATTTTCTGGGGCCCCGAGAATAAAGACAGTACATATAATCCTAGAATGTCAGTACCAAAAAAAGCCCTTACAGATCATCTAAACCAGCCTTTCATTTTACAAAGAATGAAACTGAGGCACAGAGCTGTTATTTGCCCAAGGTTCCCACTAAGTAGTAGGATTAGGAACAGAATTTACATAGCAGAGAGATGTGATACTAAGTATCCAAAAATATGAGAAATGGTGGCTACTCCACATTAACCCATGGCCATGGAATTGAAGGCATCTGCCCAGTGAAAATAGGTGTGTGTAAGATTGACTGAGCACTTAACTTTCAAACTCCTTCATAATCTGTCCCCTTACCCCCACACATCTTTCCAGTTTTCTTACACCTTACATCTCTCCTCTCTATGTACTCTGCAGTCCAGTGACACTGGTCTCCTTGCTGTTCCTTGAGCAAGATGCTCCATCTCTTGACTCTGGGAATTTCCATTAGATTAGAGAAATATTAATTAAAACAACTCTGAGGTACCATCTCATACCTATCAGACTGGCTAATATGACAGAAAAAATGATAAATGTTGGAGAAGACGTGGGAAAATTGAGACACTAATGCATTGTTGGTGGAGTTGTGAAGTGATCCAACCATTCTGGAGAGCAATTTGGAATTATGCTCAAAGGGCTATAAAAATGTGCATACTCTTTGATGCAGCAATAGCACTTCTAGGGCTGTATTGCAAAGAGATCATAAAAATGGGGAAGGGACCCACATGTACAAAAATACTTATAGCAGATCTTTTTGTGGTGTCAAAGAATTGGAAGTTGAGGGGATGCCCATCGATTGGGGAATGGCTGAACAAGTTGTGGCATATGAATGGAATACTATTGTGCTATAGGAAATGATGAGCAGGTGGATTTTAGAAAAACCTGGCCTTACACTAACAGATGCTCAGCAAAGTGAGCAGAACCAGAAGAACATTCTACAGTAACAACATTGTGCAGTGATCTATAGTTGACTTAGCTCTTCTTAGCAATACAATGATCCAAGACAATTCCAAAAGACTCATGATGGAAAATGCTATCTACATCCAGAGAAAGAATTGATGGAGTCTGAATGCAGATCAAAGCATACTGTTTTCACTTTCTTTGTATTTTTCCTGGTTTTTTCTTTTGTTCTGTTTCTTCTTTCACAACCTGACTAATGTGGAAATATATTTTACATGAATGCACATGCATAACCTATATCAGATTGCTTGACATCTTAGGGAGGGGAGGAAGGGAAGGCAGGAAAGGAGAAAATTTGGAACTTAAAATTTTATTTTAAAAATGAATATTGACGATTGTCTTTACATGTAATTGGAAAAAACAAAACACTATACATTAAAAAAATAGTGTTTTCCCTTTGTTGATTATTTCAAATTTGTCTTCTATATAACTCAATTATATGTTATTGTATGCTTTTCATCTCCCCCACTTGACTGTGAGCTCCTTGAGAGCAGAGATTGTTTTTTGCCCTTTTTTTGTGTGCTCCCCAGTGCTTAGCGAAATGCCTGGCACAAAGCAAGTGCTTAATAAACGTATTCGGTAAGTCAAGATGTATAAGTCAAGGGTTAAATTTGAAATCTAAGCAGCAGAAATGGAAAAGTGGGTAATTGGTAGGATAGAAAATTGCTGTATTTTTGCTATCTACAAATTCAACAAACATTTCATCCCTAGTGAATCACATCTTTAGCTCCCAGAGGATCTCTTGTTTCAGAGCCCATGGGCAGAGAGATAGTGCAGCCATGAAAACCAGCACAGAGAAATCAGGCAGCCAGGCTAAGAGAAATAGTAGTTTCCACTAATTTTCTGACCCTTTGGCTAGGTTTTCAACAATAAAACTGGCCTCTGATAAGAAAAGAACTGCAGAGGGAGATAGTAGTATTTTGATCCAGGGACATTGTAAACAAAAATGCAAGGCAATCCAGGTTATTAATAAGAAAGTGAAATTTGTGGGAATCAAAGCCAGGTCCAGAAGACCCAGGAAATCTACAGGGAGAAGGTGGGGCCTAGAAGTGAATGATGTTTATTTGATTATTTCAGCTGTGGCAAGCTGGGGGAAGAGAGGATATCCTGCCCATCTATCTCCTAGACATGGCATTTAACTAGACAAGTTTTCTGGCGCCTGTGTCTCTAGCTGTGTGCCCAAGAGGAGTGCTCTCTTGTGTTCTTTTGGCCAATTCAAATGCAGTTTGCTGGAAGAGATAATGAGTGATTAGAAATGGTTTACTGGCTCCCCTGAACAATGTCAAAAGCAATTTGAACAATTCATCACCATTTGGGTGAATCCCTGGAATTTCTATGGGGCTGCTTCATGTGGTTCTAGTGGCTTCACTTGTATTGATCTTCCTACCTTCTCCTTCCAGTTTTGGACAAAGTTACTTAGAGAGGGGCATTTAGAAACCTAGGCCCTAGGTTTTTTTTTGTTTCTTGTGATTCTGCCTAAGTGCTTGTCCAGCATGAGGGGCTGAAAAAAGAAACAGGTGACATCATCTTGTCAGGTTTGTTTGTTTTTTTTTTCCTTTTGTTGCTTAGAACATAATTTTCTCCAGGGAAATCATCAATATTTTTAGTCATCTTATTTGTATCTAACTGGACTAAGTGGGTCTAAGTTAGGAAGTTAAGCAGAAGATTATTGTTGTTTGTCCTTCATTTTCAAAGAGGAGCAATGACATCATGGGATGTTGTCTTTATTCATGTGTGAATTGGATTTAAGCGAGGCAGAGTTGTACAGCCATCAGCTTCACTCTTTCTTCCAGAGTCATTGAAGACCAGAGGCAAGACAAAAATCCAGACAACTGATGATGGTCCAGGATTTAGTGGACAACCTTGGCATCTTTGATGTCTAACCAAGCTCTAAGTGCTCCACAGCACCTGCTTCAGCTGCCTCTGTGGCCATTGGAACAAATTGTTCTCATCAGCCCATTCTAGTAGAGGAAATCTTCATATGCTTGGGGTAGACATCCCACTAACTCAGTGATGGGTCTGAGGCCTGTCAGTTACCCTCAACCTGGTTTAGCCCATCTGCCAAGAAGGTTTTACCGAGATGTGGCTGCTGTACATGCTACAGCTTCTTGTAGCCACAGGTGAAAGTTGAGTGCCAGGCAGACACAAAAAGTGGATGAACCACCCTGAAAAGGGCTTAGCAGATCCTCACACCAGATGTGCTTGTTCTCCCTGAACATCCCATATGCCCCTGCAGAAGATTATATGGAGTAATGGGAAAGACTCTAGGACCAGAAGTCAGGAGACCAGAGGTCTAATCCCTGTTATATGTTCTATTTTTGTCTTTGTATTTTCAGTGGCTAGGGAAGTACAGGGCACATAGTAAGTACTTAATCAGTGGCTCACTATATGACTTTGGGGAAGTCATTTTATAGAGTTCAAGCTGGGAGGGACTTTAAGTGGGAGAGCCTGTGTTTGGATATCCCTTGTACTTTATATATAGGACATATCATATGACCTTGGGTAAGTCACTTAGCCATTCTAGGGATTTGGTTTTCTCATTGTCAAAAATGAGGGGGTTGTACTGAGTGACCTCTGAATTTCCTTACAGCTCTAAATCTATGAACCTAGAGATCATGTAGTCCAAATGCCATCCCCTAAGACACCTTACTTTGTCTGTCAGCCCATCATGTCTGCTTGAGTTTTTATTTTCTTTCTTTCTCAATTTTAACCCTACAGATAACCAGTACACTAACATTATAACATCCAGTGTTCTCAAATCTCTTCCCCACCTCCTTCTCCTGTTGCTGCTCAAGCAATGCAGAAAACTAGCCTTAGACGAGCCCCTACTCCCTTTTAGCATTCTAAGCTTCTGCTCTGTGCTATAGAACAGAGGAAGTCACAAGACATCCTGTTGACTAGTTCCACAGATTGATTTTATCTAATTTCCACAGAGTTCACAATGCCACAAAACAATACCTTTAACTCTTCTCTAATTGACTCTCCATTGCATTCCCTAAAGCAGGCTATTGCAAATCTTACCTTCTGTCAAGCCTCCCCCTCCCCCTTGCCTCTCCTCATGAGTTCCCTCTCTTCCCCTTTTATTTCAAAACTCCCTAACATCATCTCCCATTCTCTCCTCCTTTATGCCAATCTCAGATGAAGAAATGACCCTTCTTTACACCAAAGCCTGCCCCTCTATTTGTACCCTTCAGCCCATCCACTCCAGTTCTCTCCAGCAGATTGCCTTCACAATTATCTCTCCTCTCTCTGATGTCCTCAGTATCTAGAGGTCAAAAGGCAGCATAAGGGTAGAGTACTGATGTTAGAGTCAGGAAGACTATAGTTCAAATCCCACATTTGATACTGACTAGCTGTGTGACCCTGGGCAAATCACCTGACCTCTCTCAGTCTAGGCTTCTTCATCTGTAAAATAGTGGTAAAAAAATCATACCTAACTCAAAGTGTTGTTATGAAGACCAGAACAGAATATATAAAGGGTCTTTCAGATCTTAAAGCACAATATAAACGCTAGCTATTATTTTTATTATCACCTTCTCCGCTAGCTCCTTCCCAGTGACCAACAAATGAGCTTGGGTTGACCTAACCATTTAAAAGACAAAACCCTCACTTGATCCTATCATATCCTCAAGTTATTGTCCTAGATCTCTCCTCCCTTACCTAGGAAAAGTTGACTCCAAGCTGTCTGCACTCATAGCCTCCACTTCCTCTCTTTTCACTTCTAGACCCCTTGCGATCTGATTTAAAGTCTCATCACTCAACTAAAACTCTTCTCCCCAAAGTTACCAATTATTTCTTAATTGCCAAATGCAATGGTCCATGTTTTAGTCCTTACCCTTGACTGCTCCTCAGCATTTGACACAGTTGGCCTTTTTCCCTCTTTTCTAGGTTTTTGTGGCTTTTCCCTCATATAGTTCTCTTCCTACCTGTCTGGCTTCTTTTTTGTCACCTTGGCTGGGCCTTCCACGATCCATATCCTGGTCCTATGGTAAATTCCTTGCTTTTCATTGTTTGTTTGTTTCATTCTTTGTATTTTTATCCCTAATGTCTAGCACTGGGTCTAGAACATAGAAGGCGCTTCATAAATTAAAACTGGTTGGTTGATTGATTAATCGTGAGCATATCTCCTCTCTCTCACTCTCTCTCTCTCTCTCTTTCCCCCTGTCCCTCCCTTCTTCCCTCCCTCTCTCTCTCTCTCTCATCTCCCATGGGTTCAATTATCATCTCTGTGCAGAGGACTATCCATCTCTAATCTCTTTCCTGAGCTTTCAGTGTCCCATCACCAGCTGTCTAATGGAAATTCCTAACTGGATATTCCATAGACATCTCCAATTTAATGTGTCCAGAACAGAACTCATTATCTTCTCCTTCCCTTCCCTCAGAACATCCACCCAAACCCTAAGTCCTCTGTTTTTTTCAAGGACAGGGCCATACTTTCAGTTACCCCAGTTTGCAACCACAGAGACATCTTGGATTTTACAATCTCTTTTCATAGTCCAATTAGCTTCCAAGCCTTATTGCTTCTATCTCCATGCCATCTCCTACATCTCTCTCCTTTTCTTTCATCTCACAACTATCACCTAGATAAGCCCTCATTACCTTTTGCCTGGACTACTGCAATATTCTCCCAGTTGGTCTCCTCCTTGAAGTCTCATCCCCCTCCAACCCATCGTCCAGTCAACTGCCAAATTGATATCCTTAAAGCGTGGCTGTGACCATGTTGTTCCTCTAATCTAAAAGCTCCACTGGCTTCCTATTGTCTCCAGGACAAAATGAAATCTCCTCTGTTTAACATTTAAATCCATTCATGGGGTGTATGGTGTGTTCAAGGAGGACCAGTGTGAACCCTGGTGTGAGGACTTGCTGAGTTCTCTTCAGGGCTGCTCAACTATGGCTCCGGGAAGCTGCAGCACATACAGTGGCCATAAGCAGCGAACCCTCTTGGCAGACAGGTCAAACCAGGTTGAAGGTAACTGATGGGCCTCAAGCTCATTGGTGAGTGGTCGAGGGTGGGGGGGAGGAAGGAGGGCATCTGCTTCCAGACGTATGAAGACTTTCTCCAGTGGAATGAGCAGACAAGAACAAATTGCTTCAATGGTCATGAAGGCGGCTGAAGCAGATGCTATAGAGAGCCTAGAGCATGGTCAGACATCAAAGACGCCAAGGTCATCTGCTGCATCCTGGGCCATAGCCTGTTGTCCTGATTTTTGTCCTGCCGCTGGACTTCAATGACTCTGGAAGAGACAGTGAGGCTCATGACTTTGTGCAACTCTGCCTCACTTAAATCCAATTCACGCTTGAGTCAACACATCACCCAGTGATGTCATTGGACCTCTTCAAAAATGAAGGATGAACAACCACAAAGCCCTTTGCAGTCTGGCTCCTACCCACATATCTAGACTTTTTACATATTATTTCCCATCGTACACTCTATCATACAACCAACTTGGCCTCCATGCTGGTCTTCATATGTGGCAGTCCATCACCCACCTCCACGGCTTGGCACAGACTATGTTCCTGTTCCTGGAATGTCCTCTCTTTTCACCCCCTCCTCTTGCTTCTGTCAAAGCCATCACCCCATGAGGCTTTTCCTATTCCCCAGCTCTGGGGATCCCTTCCTTCAAGTCACCTCATTTTGCTTTGCCTACAAGTGCACATGTTGTTCCCCACAGCACACATAAGTGCAAGGATTGTTTTGGTTTTGTCTTTGTATTAAGCACAGCACCTCCTATGATTCCTGGCACATGATACGTGCTTATTGAATTCGCATTAATCAGCTTATTGGTTATAATAATAGCTAACACTTAAATCACACTCTAAGGTTTACAAAGCATGTTACTTGTATTATTTGATCCTCACAACAACCTCAGGAAGTAGATACTATTATTAACCCCAACTGAATTTGAGAAAAGTTTAATCACTTGCCCTGGGTCACACAGCTAGGTTCTGTCAGAATTTGAACTCAGTTCTTCTTAATTCTAAGTTCAGCATTCTATAAAAATAATAATAGCTAGCATTTATGGAGTGCCTTAAGGGTTGCAAAGTGTTTTACAAATATTATCTTATTTCATCCTCATAAGAATCTTAGGAAGTAGGTGCTATAATTATCCCCACTATACAGATGAGGAAACTAATTCAGGCAGAGGTTAAATGACTTACCCAAGATTACACAGCTAGTAAATGTCTGAGACTGGATTTGGACCCAGATGTTTCTGGCTGTAGGTCAGTGGACTACACTACTCAACTACTTATAAAGGGGGTTAGGTGGGACTGAGTGGCCAATGAGATCCCTTCCAACACTAAATATATGATCTTCTGATCCAAGGCAATCTCTAAGCTTCCCTCAGGGTGAGACACTATCTATTTTGATGGTCTTTCTAGCTCTAAGGTTCTATACCGGAAGGTCCCCGGTAGTACTTATATCTTAGATTGCAAAATGCCTTGAGATCTTAGAAGAAATCCCTCCCAGTGTCATTCAAATGAAAATCCCATGAATTTGTGGTCTGAGAGGAGAGAAAGGTAACCTAATTTGGTCTCTACTAACCTGCTTATAGGGCAGCTAGATGGTACACTGGATAGAGCACTAGGCAGGAATTAGGAAGACCCATCTTCATGAATTCAAATCCAGCCTCAGACACTTACTGTGTGACCCTGGACAAGTCATTTATCCTTGTTTGCCTCAGTTTCCTTATCTGTAAAATGAGCTGGAGAAGGAAATAACAAACAACTCCAGTATCTTTACCAGAAAACCCCAAATGGGGTCACAGAGAATCAGACAAGACTGAAAATAACTCAACAACAAAACAACAACCTGCTTATCCCCCTCCTTTTCACAATCCCACCCCACAAGCTATGCTCTTTGTGGAGAAGTTCCCTAAACATTAAGTCCCAGCCATTCCCCCTCCCCCAAAAAATGATCATTAAAAAAATTAAAAATAAAAAAAAAAGGTTGCTCAGGAGGTTTTTCTGGGGGTGGGAGGATGGATTTTAAATAGAGAATTGAGCAAGCCTATGCCTGGGATTGTGCTGCAAATGACTATGAAATATGACAACCAGAACCTAACAATGTATCTACCCTGCCTCATGAATATTCAGCACACACACACACACACACACACACACACACACACACACACACACACATTTGCTTCAGCAGAAGAGCCTGGAATTTGCTAGGAGGATGTGCTGGGGAGGGGAGGGATAAACCTCCTAAAAGCCTGCTCAGCTGAGGGATGGCTCAGTGTTTGTAGTGAACACAGGGCCTCAGGGTGAGCTGGGAGCCTGCAGCCACTTCTCATTGGTCTCATTCCTCAGCTCAGCTCTTTGCAGAGAGCTGTTACTATTACATGCATTTGTCCAGGGGAGACTAAAATAAAGCTTTTCCGATCTAACCCTCCCTCCTGCTTCCTGACGAGTGAAGAAGGCTGCTACCCTGGTGCCTTCCCTGGATAAGAGCTGCCCATTTTAACAAAACACTATTTTGTTTTCCTTACTGATGTAACATATTTTAATCTCTGGCTTTGGGTAAGGAAACAGTTAATCAGTCTTATTACTAGCAGTAAAAGACCGACCCCCGAGAAAGACTATTGATCAATGAGCAGCTTCCTGGATCAGGAACATAAAAGTCAGGGGAGAATAAACACAGATTGGCATGTGGCTTTGGAGTCAGTTCCTTGGGCTAGGGTGATTTTTTTTGGTGGTGAATAATCCTTTTTCATTTCGATAGCTTTATGCTTTATAAAGCTCCGGTTTCATACGGACAATCTATTTATTGGATTCTCACAACAGCCTGTGAAGTAGGCAGGTATTGTCTGATTCCCATTTTACAAGTGAAGAAACAGAGTCCCAGATATTTGGAGTGACTTAGGAAGCACTGTGATCCCAAGGAAAGAACTATGGATTTAGAGCTTGAGACTCCAAATGGTTGAGACTTGCCCAAGACAGACAGCAGAGCCAGATTGTGTATAATGAAGGGGCTGGCAAGGTCCCTTCCATCTCTAAGTCAAATGACTGGCTCAGAAAAACCAGTAATGGGTTAGGGTCAGAGCTGAGGCCAAGACCTTGGCTTTTCAATGCCTGTCCAAGACTCTCTCCACTCTACCAAACTTTCTCTGACCAAACTTATAGCTTGAACTCATTCATCTTTCCTGAATGGTTTCTTACCTGGGATTGGGGTTTTTCTGCCCATCTCTATGTAAAATGACTTGATAGCCCTGCTCCATCTCACATAAAGCCTTTCCTGCCAGCCCTCCCCCCAAAAAGATCTTTCCTGTAGCAAGATTTTCTGCCCTCTGCCTTGGGTGACTTGGTTAGTGGTGTTTGATATATATTGAGCAGTTAGGAGAATATAGATGCCGCTAGAGTCAAAGGGCAGAGGAAAGACATAGGTTTGAGAGCTTAGGCTCTGAAGATCTCAGGATGACCAGGATGACCCAGGAGAGCCCTTCCTTTGGTAAAGACTGATGAGAAAAGGAGGCAGGACAAGCAGATAAATGTTGCTGCCGGTGCCACCCTGCTAAAAGATGAGAGAATGAGGAATCGCCTGCTAAGCTGGAAGCATTTGTGCTTCTATTAGAACTCATCTAAACCCAATTCCTCTTCTCCTTACTCTGTGTCTGTCCCTCAGCACTTACGTAATCAGCCTGCACTGTATTGATCTGTACTCTGTTACTTGCTAAGTAAGTGTTCATAAAGCTCAGAATCATAGAATCACAGAATGTCAGAGCTGGCAATGACTTGGGAGATTTAATCAATCTTCAGATGAGGAAACTGAGGCCTATGCAGGATTGCCCTTCCCAAGGTCACAGAAAATGGTGGCAGCATTGGGATTTGAGAACTTGGGTCTCTAGACTCCCCGTTTGGTATTGCCTCTACTGTGCCATGTTGCAGAAATAGCATTGGACCAAACTGGGTGTTCAGAACCCAGCGCTAGGACCATATCTCTCCCCAGCCCAAGGACCCTATCTCTGGCAGTAACTCATGAGTGCGCCCCAGTGAGGCAAACTATCTCTCCCTGTTACAAGAACACGCTGACCTCAGTAGAATTTCCCTTGTATGATCAGGACTATCTTGTACCAGCAGAACTATCATGTACTGATTCCCACAGTTATTGTGTACAATCCAGAGGTGTAGCTATAGATGTCAACTCCTGAGGCTGTCTTGTTACAGACATAGCAGACCAAAAACACACCCCTTAGAAGCAACCCCCACCTCCCCATGCCAGTAGTGAAAGATGCCTGTGGCCAAGGTACGGAAACTGTATGTTCACCACCTAATTACCATACTTGGCACACCACTTATGAGTTATTGCTAGAGATATGGTCTTTGGGCTGGGATCCGAGCACCCCATCAGACCTGTGATTTCATTGGTACAAGGAACTCCCAGTGAGGAATTCCTACCAGTGTAGATCAACTATTCTGCAATTTATAATTTTAGAGAGTTTCCTGGGGACACTGAGCAGTTAAGACTTACCTAAGTTCACATACCCAGTATGTGTCAGAGGTCGCACTTGAACCCAGATCTTCCTGATTCTAAGTCCTATTCTCTAGTTACAGTGTGAATCTTGTTGAATTAAATTGGATTAAAACTGTCATTATCACCTTAAAGTTTAAGATTTAGTAAACAGTTTAGTAAACAGTAGAAGGGGATTTTCTAGGGGAATACAGTAGGTAAATTTTGGTGGGAGATGCTATGAGTATATAGAATGTAAGGTACTTCCCAAGAAGGTAAACCAACATAGAACCAGGGGTCATCACGAGGTCACTAGGTGAGGAGCCATCTCACAATTTTCCTAAGGATAGACCTACAGAGACTCCCACATTTTGTTTCTAAGGATTCTGCTTAGCCCAGACTAGAGTTGGAGAGAGCTCATCACCACAGTCTACTTCTTACAGGCACAGGAAAGAAAAATGCAATACTTCAGGGTTCATTTTCAAGAAACCACTGCCGTCCTTCTGTCCCTATTGCCCTAGGCCCTGGTCCCCTAAATTAGAGGTGTCAAACATAGTGTCTTCAGGTACATTCAACACATACTTCCAATTGCAGCTCTAACCAAATTAAAATATAATCAGAAAATATTTAATAAAATAAGTAAAAATACAATAAGACATAGATATTAAATCAACATGCAGCCCACAAGGATCCTTGTGTAAGGATTAGTGGTCCCCATTTCTATTTGAGTTTGACATCACTGCCCTAAGTCAACAAGGAAGGTGAATGAGGTACTATTTGCCTGAGAGCTCAGTAAAAAGAGTAGGGCATATTGAAGTTACCAATTTTCCCCAGAGATATAGAACCAACCAATCAAAGAGGAAGGCCTTTTAAGATAAGGCAAGGCAGTAGCTTTGACCTGAGATAAACTCAATGGCAGCTTTTGATCAATAAATGAATGGGCTGATCTTGATTTGCAAATCATTTTGCCTTCCTTCTGATCCTTCATTAAGCAGAATATACTGACATTTTTCTGCCACTAACTGATGTTCACTCACTGTTTATTTACAAATTTCTTCAGAAAGAAAAGTTGCCTTTGAGATCAGGTAGTCTTTTCTATTGTTTCCTAGTGGCTGCTGACCTACCCCCAACCCCCATTAAGCACTGTCTAGTTTGTTAGCTTTCTGAGTCCTGTACCCCAAAACCATGGGACAAGATTGTTTGAAGGTGGGAATTAACATTCAGGACTCACAGTGTGGCTGCTTAAACCTCCTCTTAAATATTTATAATGGTGCTCCTGGCTGCAGGAGACTCCAGTAATGTTATAGGGAAAAGGGGGTGAAAAAAATTCTCCATGCCTAAAAGCTCAGTGTGAGCTATTTTCATACATAATGAATCACTAAGTAGTGTTTGTGGCTGTTTTCCAGGGGGCCTAGATGGGGATGAATCCAGCCTCCTGAATCCCCAGTATAGAAAGAAAGCTGATACCAAGTTTTCTGTAGTTACTCAATGTCCTGTGACTTTGATGGGGTGGGATGGCAAGCAGGGAGAAAATTACCAATGATCTTTTATCCCCTTTATTGTGGTTATTACCTGCCTAGGCCTCCTAGCCCTCTCCCATTTGTAAAGTAACATGGATTCATTTATCAAATTACTTAAGTGTCCAGCTCATACTGTATTTCATCCCTTCAAAACTCAATAGATTAAGTTTTTAGTTGTTTTAAAGAAGCTAGAGGGTGGAGAATGGAGGAACAGAGTTAGAGACATGCTCTGGGACATTAGAGTAATAGGGCTTCCATTGCCCTCCAGGTAAAGGAAGGAAAATAACAGAAAAGAAAATCTACTTCTTCAAAGTTTTCTCCTCCTGAGGGTTCACTCAGGAAACAGGGGCGTTTTGTACTGAGCCTGACTCAGGCTACTCCTCTGGTACTTATAGTGGAACAAAATGAAACATTTATTGGTCATTCATAATCAACAAAAGGAGATCTATTTAGGCATACCAGGAAAAGGGTGTTCAACAAGAATAGGCATTGAGGACACCTTGAGTTGATTCCAGTGAGTTCATCTTACTTATTTGAGTTATCCATCATTTTCTAATAAGCATTTGAGGAGCCTGGAGCGCCTCATGGTTGTTTTGTACTCAAGGGAGGGGAAGTAATGAAAATAGCATAACCATTAGTCTCTTTTTAAAATTATTTTTTAGCTACTTGTTTCCCAATTACATGTAAAAAAATTTTAACAATAATTTTTAAAAATTTCGAGTTCCAAATTCTCTCTCTCTCTCCTGTCCTTCCCCCCTCCTTGAGAAGGCAAGGAATTTGACATCAATTATGCAAGTCAAGTCATGGAAACTGTATTTCCATATTGGCCATGTTGCAAAAGAAAACACAAACAAAATAAAACAATAAAAATAAAGAAATGTTTGGTTTGTTTTGTTTTGTTTAAAGCATGCTTCTATATGCATTCAGCATTCATCAGTTCTCTGTCTGGAGGTGGATAGCATTTTTCACAGTGGGTTTCATTGTGAGGAATCATAATCCTTAATCCCTTGAGCCAATCAAATCTTTAGAAATGGCGTCTATTCCTTTTAAGGAAAAAATTAGCCTAACTTGCATGGGGGTAGGGGTTAGGATAGTGTTTCCACTAAAAGGGACTACAATAGTTAATATATACTTTGGTCTCACACGAAAGTTCCTTCCAGAAAGCCTAATCTAACTTGTTTACTATGCTCAGCAGAATTGACTCTACTCTGAGTCATGGAAACTAATCATAAGTTCCCTAGTAAAGGAGGCAGAATCTTTCTTCTTTACTTATGCATATGGAACAATGCATACTGTCAGACTAGGCCGATATGTTGATTAGTTTTTCTGAACCACTCTTTTTCTTTGTTTTATGGGACAGTTCACTAGGTAGGGGAGAGAGTAGGAGTATATTCAGAAATGAAGGTGCTATAAAAACAAAATAGATCAAGAAATTTTTTAAAAGAAAAGAAACCTAAAATTCAGGAGGCAACTCCAAGACATCTTGGGCTGCCCTCTGATTCCAGTATAGTTCCGCTGCTAGTCCCTGACTTTAGGTTGAACTAGCAACTAGTCCTTTTTTTTCCATAGACATCCCCTCACCCTGCCTCACCAAGGAGGCATCTAATATTGCAAGAGGAACCTGATCTTAATAATCCTTTTAATTTTGATACTTTGAAATACTAACTTATCAGTGTTTTGTTACTGGGGAAGCTAAGTGGTGTAATGGATAGAACACTGGGCCCAGAGTCAGGAATAGTTGAGTTCAAATTCAGGCTCTGATACTTTCTAACTATGTGATCTTGGGCAAGTCATTTAAGTTCTGTCTGCTTCACTTTCCTCAACTATAAAACAAGGATAATAATGGTACCCACCTCCAAGGGTTGTTGTATCACTATGAGATAATATTTGTGAAGTACTTAGCATAGTGCCTGGCAAATAGTAGGGTCCTTAATAAAGCTTATTCTTTTCCCTTTTACCTTCCATGCCACACACCCACAACTCATCCATGCCTCAGTAGACTGTTTAATGCAATGTTGTGGCCTCCTCAAAAAGACTATCATTTTGATGAGGAGTCTGTAGTTATCTAGGCTGGTACCAAGATGGCAGACACAAAGTCCATTGGCTGACCTGTTCTTAAAGCTTTCCTAACTAATCAAGACCAGACTGAACTTGTGCTTTGATAGCATGGGTGCTCCACTGACATCCTGACAATGTCAAGAGAAATTGAGGAAGGACCCTAGGTTATCGGTTGAATCTCTGGTGGTGAGATTTAGGGCAGACACAGACAGAACTCACACAGGATGAGCAAACTTGAAAGGGTGGTGGCAGTCAGCCTCAGAGAGACTCTCTACATGGATAAGGTCATGGATGCATTTGAGTATTCATTTACATCATCTTATTCCATCTTCATTATATGACCGGGAGAGAGGCAGGGTTATTGTATTTTATATTTGTGTTATTAGATGTATTAACTCGTTATTTTTAAAGGATGAGACTAATTGATGTCTAAGCTCTTTTCTAGCTCTACATCTAAATTCTGTGGCTCTCTGTCTATGATTCCCATTTCATAGATAAGTAAATGAAGTCCACAGAAATCAAATGACTTGCACAACATGATTCAGCTCTTTTTGAACAAATGACAAATCCTCTCCATCTTACCCACCCCCCCAACATTTCTATAAGACCTACTAGGTTTATTTTCACTGACAAACCTAGGTCCTTGTCCATGGTCATTTTCATATCTCACTTGCATAGGAAATTTCTTAGCCTCCATCCCTAACATCTTGATGTGTTTGTTTTTTTTTTTTTTACTTTTTCTATTTCTCATGGATGTTACAAGCTCCATGGTGACCCAGTGATGTTCAGACCCCAACCCTTGTCCTTTCTCTCATTATTCCAAAGCCTTCTATCTACTAAAATAGTCACCACCCTAGTTCGGACCATTATCACTGCTCACCTGGAATATTTGGATTGCTGCCTTTTTGGTCCCCTGTCTCAAGTATCTCCCTACTCCAAGCCAGCTTACCCATAACCACCAAAAAGGTTTCCCTAAAACACAGATCTGATCCTGTCACTTCCTACCCCACCCACCCCCCAAAAACCCTCAAAAAACAATAATAGTTCCCTATTTCCTCTAGGATCAAATATAAGCCCCCTTGTTTTGTATTTAAAGGCCTTTATAACCTGGTCCTCTTCCTACTTTTCCAGTATTCTTAACACAATACTCTTCTCTATGTACCCAACAGTCCAGCCATACTGGCCTACTGGCACTTCCTCTCACACAATGCCCCATTTCCTGTTTTAGCTGCCTTGTACTAGCTGTCCGTCATACCTGGAATGTACTCTCACCCCATCTCCGAGTCTCAGAATCTTTGGTTCCCTTCCAAACTTATCTTAAGTGCCATTTTCTATATGAAACCTTTCCTTATTACCCACCCCAGCCCTAGCTGCTAGTATCCCACCCTTCCAACTTACTGTGTATTCATTTTATTTATATTCTGTGTAGACTTGAACATGTACATGTTCTTTCCTCCATTTGACCATAAGTTCCTTGAAAACAGGGCTTGTTTCCATCTTTGTATCCCTAGGTTATTATATTCCCAGCCCATAGAAGATACTTAACAAATGCTTGCTAATTGATTGACTGTTTGATAGTCACTAGTAAGAAATCTGTTAGCAACTTTTCCAATTGGTTCCAATTTCACCAACTAGAACCATCTATAAAAGATAATTTTAAAAATGTACAGCAATTACCTAGAGCCCAAAAAGGGGTGTTTGGGATAAGCTGAATTCTCAAAATCAAATGGAAGCTGAGCATGCCTTAGGCTGTACCAGTCACATGTCAATCTGTGATTAGAAAGCAATTACCACAGGACAAGGATTCTATGATCTACAAAAATTTTTAATAATAATAACAATATCTAACATTTTAAGGTTTGCCCAACACTTTTCATTTGGTCCTCACAACAATCCTGTAAGGTAAATGCTATTATTATTCACATTTTACAGACGAGGAAACTGAGGCTGAGAAAAATTAAGTGATTTGTCTAGATTAATATAGCTAATGAGTGTCTGAGGCAGATCTTGAACTCAGGTCTTTCTGGTTCCAAGTCCAACTCTGTAACCATCTTCAGACCCCAAACATTTCACTGGCTATATCCCATGCCCATAATATTCTCCTTCCTCATTTCTACCCTGGCTTCCTTCAAGTCCCAGTTAAAGTCCCATCTTCTACAAGAAACTTTTCCTAATCTCCATTAATTCTAGTGCCTTCCCTCTATTGATTATCTCCAATTTATCCTGTATCTAGCTGGTTTGTTGTAACTTGCTTTCATGTCTCTCCAGTTGGACTATGAACTCAAGAGTAGGAGGAGCTTGACTTTTTTTCTTTGTCTCTACAGCTCCTAGAACATAGTAGGTGCTTAATAAATGTTTATTGACTAATTTTGGCTAACTATACACTACCCCACCCAGTTGTCATTCATGTCTTTGCTTTTATGATGTTGGGCTGCATTTCGTTTTATTTTAATGAGCATTTTGTGGTTATAGAAGTAGTATGAGTCCATGGGATGCTGGAGGGATTGGAGGTTTGAAATGCAAGGTCATGGGGGGAGAAGGGATGTTTTAAAATCAAACTTTGCCAACTTTAGTATGTTTTGGAGGGCCCCGCCTTCGTGGTCAATGGCCCTCTGTGACATTCTCCTCCAGTGTGACATCTTCCAATTGAACAAAATCTAAGTGATTTTCTATCCACAGTTTGTCCCGCTCCTAAAAATAAATTCATTGTCTAGGTGTAGGGGACAACAAGAAGAGATGCTGTAAAGCTACTATAAAACAGGAAGATTTAAGTCCTCCAAACAGCTCTAATTAAAACTGACAGGCTCTTGCCTCAGAGTAAAACAGGTTTAACATAAGCGATGAATACCTGTTTCCAGATGGAACAAAAATACAGCTATTATCTTTATCAATGAAGTATGTAAATCACTTGTCTCTTATTGCGAACCCTCATTTTCTTAGAGATGTTGGAGCCATAGACTAAAGCTTTATCATCTCTGATTTGTATTTTTTTTTCCTTTTTCCTTTCCCATGTGATGTGTGTCTCCATTTTCCTTGTTCCACTCCTTCATTCACCATTGACTGGATGAGTCACAAAACCAAATCAAATCCGTTGATAATTGAAGCATCATTGGGAGAATTAGAGCCTTGATGGATGATTACTGGAGAGCTTGGGCTGAATAGAGAGAGCAAATTAAAACTGGATCCAGGAAATCAGGACTCACCAGTGTTTAGAGATTGTGAAAAAATAACCCTAATTCAAGTGATGCAGTAAGATACTGGGCGTCAGGCAATACAATGGCGACAGAGACCTCACCACATAAAATAGAATGTTTGCATCACCATGGGTGGCATTAGGCAAGTGGAACATTTTTAGGGAAATTAAAGTTCAAGTTGCAATTCTGGCCTGGGGAAGCACAGTAGCAGTAGCAGTTGGCAAAATAAAATCACCCCAAGGGAGCAAACACAACCCATCGTTTTCTCCGCCTAACACATGATCCAGCATTTCCGCGGCTACATACTCCCCATTAAGCTCTGAAAAATCAATTCCAGTAGAAACTTGGCTAAGTATAGAATGTTTTTATTTCACCTCCTCCCCCTTCACATTCCAGAATTTGGCTGGGTACTAATTAAAGTTTCTACCAGTTGTCCTTCTGTAGTTTGAAGCACAGCATTCAACTCCATTCAACAATCATTCATTCAACCCATCACACATACCACGCATTGTCCTAGGTCAGGGGTGGGAAACCTGCAGCCTCGAGGCCACATGTGGCCCTCCAGGTCCTCAAGTGAAGCCCTTTGATGGAATCCAAACTTCTGTCAAAGGGCTGCACTTGAGGACCTAGAGGGCCACATGTGGCCTCTAGACCACAGGTTCCCCACTTCTGATGGGGACATGGAAACAACAGTGAAGCAACTCATGCCCTCCTATAGCTAACTTTCTTCCAGGGGTGGGGGATGTTCTAATGGAAGAGGAAGCTGCTCGGGGATAACTGGTAAAGGTGTGGGGGAATGGTGAGGAGGAGAAGTTGACCTACCAAATTCAAGACACCTTCATCTGTTACTGATGAAACACAGGCCCATTTCAGAGGCATTCCTGCTGCAGAAACTAGCCCACTAAAAGAATAAATATTCCATGCAGCAAACTGGAATAGAAAATTGACCTGTACCTGCTAACAGAATTGAGCTGTTCAATCAATACACTTTCTCTATAACAAAACAAAATATATTGCGTGAATTGACAGGCCCCTGGGGAGAGTTCTTTTCTTTGAATAAGGATGCCAGACCTGGTAACTGAATCCTGTAGGGGTTGGGGGTTGGGGAGTGCATTCAAAGACAAGTCACACAGTCAGGAAAATGGGAAGGAGATTTAGGCATGCCAATCTTCCACCTCAGCTAGAGGCCAGAGGGACTGTTGGTCTTCTTAAGCTAAATCCAGGCCCATTACCATTGATCAAACAGAATCTTATTCGAAAAGCTTACCTTCATGTTTCGTAGCAATTCAGCACTTCTGCCAAGATCTGTGTAGATAACTGATGCTTCCCCCACTCCACCTAAACAGTAATATCATCTTGCCTAATGTTACTGTTTTCTTAGTTTTACTCTTTGTTCCCAGCCTGTTCTTAATATACTGATTAGAAAAATGGAATTTCTGTCTATGGACTATACAGTAAGGTTTCTTGGACAATAATTTTGACCACCAATAATTAAATAGATTCTTTTACTTTCCCATGAACTTCCTTGTCAGCAAAGTCATACCATATGAATAGTGGCATTCATTTGCTGCCCCCTCCCCTGCCCAACCATACCCAGGACAAGGTATTTTGTTGTGGGCCTTTGGAAAGTTTTGAAAGTCTCACACAACTTTGAAAATTGTGCTCCTGAGGGCAGCTAGGTAGTGCAGTGGATAGAGCACCAGCCCTGGAGTCAGGAGGACTTGAGTTCAAATCCAGCCTCAGACACTTGCTAGCTGAGTGACCCTAGGCAAATCACTTAACCCCAACTGCCTCCACCCCCCCAAAAAAAAAGAAAAGAAAGAAAATTGTGCTCCTGATGTGTTCCTAGAAGCTAAAAGCCCTAGATCTAGAGTCAGAGAACATGTTTTACCATGTAATTGGGGGGAAATAAAATATATTTTTAAAAATTTTGAGTTCCAAATTCTCTTTCCCCTTCCCCCTTATTGAGAAGGCAATCAATTTAATGTAGTTTATACATGTTCAGCCATGCAAAACATATTTCCATATTAGTCATGTTGTAAAAGAAAACACAGGCCAAAACAAGAAGAAGAAGAAGGAAAAGCAAGAGGAGAAGAGTTTTTAAAAAGTATGTTTTGATCTGCATTCTAACTCAATCAGTTCTGTCTCTAAAGATGGATAGCATGTTTCATTATAAGTCCTTCAGAATTATTTTAGATCAATGTATTGCTGAGAACAGCTAAGTTATTCACAGTTGATCACTGTACAATATTGCTGTTACTATGTACAATGTTCTCCTGGTTCTTCTCACTTCACTTTGTATCAGTCCGTGTAAGTTTTTTAAGGTTTTTCTGAGAGGATCTTGCTCATCATTTCTTTTTTTTTTAATGAACTTGTTTATTTTTAGTTTTCGACATTCACTTCCATAAGATTTTGAGTTTTAAATTTTCTCCCTCTCCCTCCCCTACTCCTTCCCCAGGACAGAATGCAATCTGATATAGGTTATACATATACATTCATATTAAACATATTTTCACATTAGTCTTGTCGTAAAGAAGAATTAGAACCAATGGGAGGAACCACGAGAAAGAATAAACACAACAAAACAACAACAAAAAAGAGAGCAAATAGTATGCTTCCATCTGTGTTCAGATTCCAAAGTTCTTTTTCTGGATGTGGATTTTCCATCATGAGTCTTTTGGAGTTGTCTTAGATCCTTGCATTGCTGAGAAAAGCTAATACAAATCAAAGCCTCATTTCTAAAATATATAGAGAACTGAGTCAAATTTATCAGAATACAAGTCATTCTCCAATTGATAAATGGTCAAAGGATGTGAACAGGCAATTTTCAGAGGAAGGAATTAAAGCTATCTATAATCATATGAGAAAATGCTCTAAATTACTACTGATTAGAGAAATGCAAATCAAAACAACTCTGAGGTACCTCATCACACCTATCAGATTGGCTAACATAACAAAACAGGAAAATGATAAATGTTGGAGAAGGTGTGGGAAAATTGGAACACTAATGCATTGTTGGTGGAGTTGTGAACTGATCCAACTATTCTGGAGAGCAATTTGGAACTGTGCCCAAAGAGCTATAAAATTGCATACTCTGACCCAGCAATAACACTTCTAGGGCTGTATCTCAACGAGATCATAAAAGTGGAAAAAGGACCCCCCATGTACAAAAATATTTATAGTAGCTCTTTCTGTGGTGGCAAAGAATTGGAAATTGAAGGGATGCCCATCAATTTGGGAATGGCTGAACAAGTTGTGGTATGTGAATGTAATGGAATACTATTGTGCTATAAGAAATGATGAGCAAATGGACTTCAGAAATACCTGGAAAGACTTATATGAACTGATGCTGAGTGAAATGAGCAAAACCAGGAGAACACTGTACACAGTAACAGCCACATTGTGCGATGACTAACTTTGATAGACTTAGCTTTTCTCTTAGCTTTTTCTCTTTTTCTCTTGTATTTCTCTAATCAATGGTGATTTAGAGCATTTTTTCATATAACGATAGTTTTAATTTCTTCCTCTGAAAACTGCCTGTTTACATCTTTTGACCATTTATCAATTGGGGAATGACTTGCATTCTTATAAATTGGACTCAGTTCTTTACATATTTTAAAAATGAGGCTTTTATCAGAGATACTGGCTGTAAAAATTGTTTCCCAGCTTTCTGCTTCCCTTCTAATCTTGGTTGCATTGGCTTTGTTTGTGCAAAAACTTTTCAATTTAATGTAATCAAAATTATCCATTTTGCATTTCATAATGTTTTCTATCTCTTGTTTGATCATAAATTCTTCCCTTCTTTATAAATCTGATAGATAAACTATGCCTTGCTCTCCTGGTTTGCTTATAGTATCAACCTTTATATCTAAATCATGTACCCATTTTGACTTTATCTTGGTGTAGAATGTACGATGTTGGTCTATGCCTCCTTTCTGCCATACTGTTTTTAGCTTTCCTAGCAGTTTTTTTTAATAGTGAGTTCCTATCCCAGAAGCAGGAGTCTTTGAGTTTATCAAACCGTAGATTACTATAGTCATTGATTATTGTGTCTTGTGTCCCTAACCTATTCCCCTGATCCACCACTCTATTTCTTAGCCAGTTATCAAGTAGTTTTGATGATTGCTACTTTATAATACAATTTAAGATCTGGTAGGGCTAAGTCACCTTCCCTTGCACTGCTCATCATTTATTAAAGTACAACAGTATTCTATTACAATCATGTTCTACAACTTGTTTAGCCATTCCCCAATTGATGGGCATCCCCTCAACTTGTAGTTCTTTGCCACCACTAAAAGATCCACTGCAAACATTTTTGTACAAGTAGGACCTTTTCCTTTTTGTTTTTTGTTTCATTGGGATACAGCCTAGTAATGATATTCCTAGGTCAATGGGTATGACATGAGTACAATGTGTGCCCCTCCCAAGGTTGTGTGTTAAGGAATGATAAAGCTGGATATAGGAGGAAACCAGTCTGGGATTAGAGGAAGAAACTATAAAACTTCCCCCTGGAGCATTATCCCATGCAAAGTCATTTAGGGCTAAGATCTTGACACATGCAAAAAAAAAAAAGAAAAGGTGGGGGGAGAATATCAGAAATGTAAAGCTCTCCTAAACATTTTTAGTTTAGACATGAAGAGGCTGAAGCCCAGAGAGGGAAATTATCTTATCTGGGGGTGTGCTAGTAAATGTTTAACAGCTGACTTTGAAAACTGCAGGACTTATTTTTAAGTTTAGTCTGTATTATTCACATTTTTGGTTAACTTTCTGAAGTCTAGACAATAAAACAACAAATCAAGCCCTGATTAGCAGTGTTTTCTGGTTTCTGAGGTGCAAATGCTCATGCTGAAAATTCAACAAATGAATCTCTGAGCTGGCTTCAGCAAAATCACATGATGAATACAATCAGACCCTCAACTAGAATCTTGGTGTCCAGTCTCCCAGGCCTCTCTCCACATTAGTTTGAGACTATAAGACTATTTTTCCACTGAGTAGACAGAAACTCAGAGCACCTCACATCAAAGGAGATGGGTTTTTTCACTGAGAGTTTGCTGACTTGGGTGTCAAAAAGGAAAGCTAAGATGTAACTGGGAGGAGATGCCAAAAAGACTAGTCCCACCCTATCGGTAAGTCAGCTCCTTTGGCTCCAAGACAGCAAAATGACTTTGCACATTAGAGCCAAGCTGGACTCTCTGGACTATAGGGTGAGCTCTCAATTAGGGGTTGGTAAAACTTCTCTTTGCTTTCTCCCAGTGGGTGTGCACGTCTTCAGGCAGTTCCACATTACAGCATATGAAAGACAGGGCCTCAGCTGTCATCTCCCGATACTTATCAAAGGCACTGTCTTAAGATGAAAGGTCTTTTTGGTGTGTTTCACGCTTTCCTCCTTTAAACATGGTGGAAACTACTTCAGCCAAGTGAAGTGCTAGAGGAAAGTGTTGGAGGCCCATAGAGGAGTACTTTGAGAGTTCCACATTAACAGAATGCCTGGTCATTTGAATGGAGCAGGGGGAAATAACTTGCTTCCTTTACTTTTCTCCCAGTTCGAAGTTCATTTCTTAAAATATCCTGGTATTTTTATTTAAGATAGGCACTTATATTGGCTTAAAGGACAATACACATATTTTCTCAATAGTACATCAATATGTTATTTAATAAACATTTATTGAGGTTTACTAAGTGCCAGATTCTGTGACAAATGCAGGGGAGACCCAGTGATATACATAGAGCAAAGATTATTATTTATATTATTTGTTGCACTTAGATATTATTTAATATGAATTTAATGATAAATTATTTAATATAAATATTATTACTTATATTACTTGTAGCACCTGGAGGCCCACTCACCCATCCCCCAGCCTCTTCAAACGATGTCTCCATCTGCAAGGTTGGTTACGAGCCTTCTTTGTAGCTCTTTGGAGGGACTTAGTTGCCAATTTCCAGATGTCCTCCCTAATAGCTATCTCCCCAAAGATTGTAGAATAGTCTACTCATTCAGATAAATGACAAAAATCTCATGGGTTCTAGTCTGTCCCTTCACATGAATTAGTAAATATTTCATATCTACCCAAACTTTCTGTAACATTGTGTTGGGCATTTTCAATGTCCTTATCTTTTGGCTCATGAGGCACCTCTTTAACTAACATTTCTCTATATGGCTGTAGTACTTGGAACCGAGAGTAGCTTTCTGGGGGCCTTTGGTGCCATTTATATATGTTTGAAAAACCTGAGGTCCAGAGAAGTAAAGTGATTTGTCCTGTGTCACATAGCTTTTTCTTAGGTGACAAATCCCATCTTTCTCTTGATGAGGAGTCAAGGATTTCTGTGCTGTTTTCACTGGCAAATCCATTTCCAATCTAGGTGTTGCCTCACATATCACTTACAGAGGTTTAATTCTGATCTCTATACCCTAAATCTCTGTGCTTTGCCTGAAGATAAATCTTGGACATTCTCAAGATCTCAATGTTTCTCATGGGCTTTGCAAGCTGCATAGTTATATTGGCATGTGAAACCCAGTCTTCACCCGCACCCCATAGCTAGTCATAATTAAGCTTATTAGTAGTTTATCCACAAAATTCCAAATTGTAAGGGGCAAAAATGTAGTTTAAAAAGTATAGAAATATCCTAGGACTGAAAAGTGTGTGGTGAGGGGTAGGGAAAAGTATCAGGGGTAAATTGGAATGTTTTTTGGGGTTGATACTAAGAATTAATGTTAAACCTGGACCTTTTTTTCTTATGTTATATTTTCATTAATAAACAAGGTGTTTTTTTAAAATAGTACATAACAGATTGAAATACTCCCTCATATCTCCCCCTAACCAACCAACACCAAATTCAAAAGTCTATAAAAGAAATTCCACCTGTGTTGCCCCCTCAGAAGACTGAGAAAATGTGTGCCCCTACCTGCCCCTGGCAGCACACCCCCACCTCATATTCTAGCAGGAGAAGAAGATCTGGCCTTCTCCCTTGGATTCTGGGAACTGGGGTGAGAAGCATATGGATGTTTAATGTCACCTCTATATGAGACATGGCCTATGCAAATAGATGAGTCCTTGAGAATTGGCCAAAATAAATACATTCATTTAGCTGTGAGATAGATTTTTGTAGAGATAGGGAGGGCATCCACCTGGAATTCAGAACAGAGTGAGAAAGTAGTAAAGTCAATAGAGCTAAGGGAAGAAAGCAAATTCATACACAATAAGAAGACCCATTTAACTGGAACAGACAGGGTGTGTGCAGGGGAGTCATGGGAGATAAAGTTGGAGACTCTGGTGCCAGACTCTGGTAGGACTAGAAGGCCATGCTAAGAAGTCTGGACTTGACAGAATGTAGAACATTGCATTTATAATTAGAAATTTTGCTTTTAAATCCTAGTTCTGCTACTTGTTACTTGTGTAACCTTGAGAAAGTTTTCTAACCTCTCTGAACCCCCTTTTTTTCTTCCATATGTGGCCCAGGTACAGGCTATGTAAATGTGGAATGGGTCTGCTAGGAGATACAGTAGGTGATAGAATAGCTGTAGAAATGGCTTATATTCTGCCTTCCATAAATCTATAGGGCATCACTTCGTCACTAACCAGCAAGAGATTATAGTTTCTTACTTTTGATCACAAACTGGAGTGTCACTCTAGCCAACAGCCCAGTGGTCCTTTCAAGGTCCTTTTGTGGTATCCATGAAAGATTCCTTCCAAGCACATGCATAGACAGGCCAATCCCACCAAGCTTCCAGCTTCCCAAGTGTTTGATATGAGAGAAACTCTTTTAGACAAGTGCTGAAGGAACTTAGGGTACAATGTAAACTATGGCTCAGCTTTATGGAAATATGGATATCTCAATGACTTTCCCTACCTCACTTGTCTGTGAAATTTCTGAGCTCAGTTTCAATCCTCTATATCAGGTGTTTTTAACCTGAGATCTACCGATACTCTCCCCATCTGTGGACAGATTTTAGGGGGTCCATGAACTTGAATGGGAAAAAAATTACATTTTAATTTCAATATAATTGGCTTCCTTTATATTCCTCTGTATTTTATTTTATGCATTTATAAACATTATTCTGCAGAGGGATCCACAGCCTTCACCAGACTGCCGAAGGGGTCTGGGAGACAAAAAAGGTTAAGTATTCTTGCTCCATGTTGATATTAGGCAAAAATCTCAACTTTCATGTGGTCATATAGTCTAGTAGGCACAGTAAAATTTCAAAGAAACTGTCAACCCACACTCAAGTCTCCTTCCACATCCACAAGCTGTGAAAATTGGGTTTAAAGGGAAAAGAAATTTTGGTAGGGGATAGTGTTGCAATCTAGGACCCAGTCAAACTAAAACAGTGAAAGTGATGAAACAGGGGTGACTGCCAGGGGTGCAAACAGTGTTTTGGCCTTCTCATTTACCCTTAAGGTTTTACTGTAGCTCCCAGAACCATCCTGCTCCATCCTTGCCTCCACAAAGTCTTGATCTGGTCTCTGCCCCAGGATCTGTCTCAGCTCTCCTGCTACAGCTTCTACTGTTAACCATGGAGCTGGCTGCAGCAGTCAGTGACTGCTGCCTGTGGAACCCTCTTAGTTTTGATGGTAAAGCAGTGAAAACTAGAAACCTCTCTTTCTACTTCCTGCACCATGGCAGCCATAATCCCTTGCTACTCACTTGCTGGAAGAAAAGCCTTAAACTCCAGAGCAGTGGGAGGAAGAAGGAGCACAGAATCCAGTATGCCCATGTACTGTCTTCTTCATAGCCCTGTTCTCTTGATGGAGAATTTACTCCAAGATAGAGGATACCACCAGTCCTGAGGAGTGACCAGAGGCTCATGATGACAAGAGTCCAGACTCCAAATGAGAGGGTGAAAGGATGATCTTCTGAATCGCCATCAGTCTCTTTCTGCCCCTCCACTCCCAAACTACCACCAGCCCAGGTGATGATAATTGGAAAGCAGACAAGGGAAAGTGGTATGACCATCAGTTGCACACAAAACCAAGGGGCTGAAATAAATTATCTTCAAGGTGGCTTCCAGTTCTAAGCAATAGGGGGCTATTGAAGACTTCTGAGCAGGGTAATGGAGGATTTGTACATGCAAAAGATGTTTCCAAAAATGGAATCTGGCATTGTATACAGATTGAATTGGTGTCAAGGGACTAGCCAATCAGAAGACATTGCAGTCACTCAGGCATGAGGTAATACGTAATGGCATTGAGAATGGAAAAAATGAAAGAGACCATTAGTTCAATTGCAGTACCTACTACTATAGCACCAGGCACTGAACATATAAAGACAAAAATTAACTGTCTTTACCCTCAAATAGCTTATTGGAATGGGGTGGGAGAGAGAATGAGAATAACATTTACATAAAGAAATAAATACAATAATACATACAAATACAGAAAAAGTACATTTTAAATATGTACAAAATTATTACAATGTAAGTTCAGAATGGGTTGAGAAATGCTAATGACTGGTGGAATCAGAAAAGGTATCTTATAGGAAGTGACCTTTGACCCAGGCCTTGAAGGGAACTAAGGATTTGGAGTGGCAGACATGAGGAGGGAGAGCATCTAGGCATGGGACATAGCCTATGCAAAAGCATCCAGGCAGGAGATGGAAAGTCCTGTGCAGAGAACATCACACAGGCCTGTTGCTAGCACTTTTTCCCTTTCTGTTGTAATTGTCATTACCCTCACTAATCTCTAATTATTTTATATTTATTTATTTGCGTATATGGATTATGTCCCTTCCAACAGAATGTAAGCTTCTTGAGGGCAGGGATCATTACTGTTGCTGTTGTTGTTTTTTGGTCTGTATTCCCAGCATCTAGCACAACACTTCATACATAATAAGCACTTAAATACTTGTTTAATAGAATAGAGTTAAACTTGTGCAGAAAGAAAGGAGGGAAAGAAGATGTGATTTCACGGATCGCCCCACCCACCATGCTCCCTCATTCATAGAATCTTGGTCCATTGGATTTGACCGCTAACTCACACTATTGTAAATTCAAGGTAGGCACCTTACCTCTCCCTGTGAAAATTCACCTCCTGGCTAGGTTGCTGTACTTGTTCTACTGATTCCTGGATGCTTTGATGTCACAGGAGGAATCTGGTAGAAGGAACAACAAGGGCACAATCTTGGGTTTCCTTTGTCACAAGGGAGAGTTCAATCTGGAGAGGGTGAGGAGGGCATGTGTGATGTAAAGACAAAAAGCATCCACAAAATGTATTTTGTAAAAAAAAAAAAAGTAGGAAAAAAAAAACAACATTCCAGAGGGTGTGTATGTGTGGACACAATGTATTTATTTCTATTTAACAGAGCATGGACTTCATATGATGAGATGTAAGTAACAACCTTTTCCAGTACTGTGTTAGAAGTATATTAGATTGTAAGAGAGGCGATGTGGTATAAAGGCTGGAAAGCATAATAGAATCAGGAAGACATGAGTTCAAGTCCCATCTCTGACACTTATTGTACTACCCAGGCAACTCTTTTTTTTTTTTTTTTACTTTTTTTTATTTTCAGTTTTCAACATTCACTTCCACAAGATTTGAGTTCCAAATTTTCACTCCATCTCGTCCCTCCTCCTACCCCAAGATGGCGTGCATTCTGAATACCCTTTGTCCTAATCTGTTCTCCCTTCTATCTCCCCCCCCTTCTCTTATCCCCTTCCCCTTCTATTTTTCCTATAGGGCAGGATAGATTTCTACATCCCATTCCAGGCAACTCTTTTAAGATTATAAGTTGCAAAGCAGGTGCCAACATTCAGGTACAGAGAATTTCTCCTTTGAGAGATCCCTATACCAATGTCTGCCCCACCTCCTTCCAACTTTTTTTTTTTTAGAACAATAGAGAATCAGCATTGAGCAAGATACTTTTCTAGATACACATTGCAGGTAGCTGATTAATAGCTGAATCTATGCTTCACTTAGAGCTCTATAGTATGTGTATTTTTGAAATTATATTATTACAACTAGAGTTGTGTATGAGAAGATGATGAAGGCAAGGAACAGAGAAAATGATTGCATCTCACATCCAGAAGCAAACGCATCTAAGAATGATCTGCCATCTAGGATGATAGGCAAGACATATATCCAGAAGCAGGATATATAGGCCTTAGCAAAGTTGATCAGAAGAAGGCCCTACAAAATAAAACAACCACAAAATTCTAAAGAAACAAAGGAAAAAATAAGACAAAGGTAGCATGGGGTGGGTGCAGCTAGGTGGTGCAATGGATAGAGCACAGGGCCTGGAGTCAGGAAGACCTGAGTTCAAATTCAGCCTCAGACACTTACTAGCTGTGTGACCCTGGGTGAGTTGTTTAACCCTCTTTGCCTCAGTTTCCTCATCTATAAAATAAGCTGGAGAAGGAAATGACAAAACCCCTCCAATATCTTTGCCAAGAAAACCCCAAATGAGTCACAAAGAGTCAGACATGATTGAAATGACTGAACAACAACAACAAAGCATGGAGTGAGATCTACAAATGTACAGATGCATAAATGGGATTGAAAATGGAAATTGGGAACATATTCCCCCTTGGGCACAAATTAACAGAAGATAATTTTTTTTTAATTGCCAATCTGTAGTTAGGACCTAGTTGAAGTAAAGTAGCAAAAATTCCCTTTAGAAAAAACACTTCTAGGTACCACATCATACCTATCAGATTGGCCAACATGACAAAACAGGAAAATGATAAATGTTGGAGAAGGTATGGGAGAATTGGAACACTAATACGTTGCTGGAGTTGTGAACTGATCCAACCATTTTGGAAAGCAATTTGGAATGCCCAAAGGGCTATAAAAATGTGTATACCCTTTGACCCAGCAATAGCACTTCCAGGGTTGTATCCCATTTGCAGTCCAATAGCCCTGGCTTTCATAATAGACAAAGAGAGTGCCTGAAACCTCACTTTTCAGCCATCCACTCCAAACCATACCCCTTCTACCCTGGCCTTCATCCTCATTTCCTGCCCACAGACAGTTGATTTTTAAAAGAAAGGGGGAAAATATCAATACAAAATAAATAAATAGAGGAAAATTAAAAACCTAGAAATTCTCATCTTAAAAGTAAATGGCTTAAACAAACCAATAAAAGGAAAGAGAAAAACAAAATGGATAAGAAAACAAAGTCTATAAGAAAGATATCTAAAATATAAAGATCCATTCAAAATACAAATGAGAGGCCAGAAAAAATTTACTATGCATCAGGAAATTCCTAAAATATGGTGACAAGAGCTTAATATTCTAGGAGTAGTTTTTATTTTTTTCTTTTTTCTTGATACTCTCTTTTTTTATCAATTTCTTTTTAGTTTTCAACATTCACTTGCGTAGGTTTTTGAGTTTTAAATTTTCTCCCTCTCCTTCCCCACCTCCTTCCCCAAGATGGCATGTAATTTGATATAGGCTCTACATATACATTCCTATTAAACATGTTTTCACATTAGTCATGTTATGAAGAAGAGTTAGAACCAATAGGAGGATCCTCAAGAAAGAAGAAACAAAACAAAACAGAAGAAAAAAAAGAAGCAAATAGTATGCTTCAATTTGCATTCAAATTTCATAGTTTTTTCTCTGGATGTGGATAGCATTTTCCATCATGAGACTTTTGGAGATGTCTTAGATCTTTGCATTGCTGAGAAAAGCTAAGTCTATCAAAGTTAGTCATCGAACAATGTGGCTGTTGCTGTGTACAATGTTCTCCTGGTTCTGCTCATTTCACTCAGCATCAGTCCATACAAGTCTTTCCAGGTTTTTCTAAAGTCCATTTATTATAGCACAATAGTATTCCATTACATTCACATACCACAACTTGTTCAGCCATTACCCAATTGATGGGCATCCCCTCAATTTCCAATTCTTTGCCACCACAGAAAGAGGTAATGTAAATATTTTTGTACATGTGGGTCCTTTTCCCATTTTTATGATCTCTTTGGGAAGTGCTATTGCTGGGTCAAAGGGTACGCACATTTTTATAGCCCTTTGGTCATAGTTTCAAATTGCTTTCTAAAATGGTTGGGTCATTTCACAACTCCACCAACAATGCATTAGTGTTCCAGTTTTCCCATACCTTCTCCAACATTTATCATTTCCCTATTTTGTCATGTTGGCCAATCTGGTAGGTGTGATGTGGTACCTAGGAGTGTTTTTTCTAAAAGGAATGTTTGCTATTTTACTTCAACTAGGTCCTAACTGCAGATCAGTAAATTTAAAAAAATCATCTTCTGTTAATTTGTGCCCAAGGGGGAATATGTTCACAATTAAAAAAAAACTACCAAGTCATTACTATATGGGCTAGAGTTGGGCTATGATCAAACTTATTTTCTTTAATAACAAAGCTACATTTACTGAGCACTTAGCATGTGTAAGACTGAGTAGTAGACATTGGGATATATCAAGATGTCAGGTACAGAAGTATACAATTTAGAAGCAGAGCTTTTGGTTTTTTAGCACAAAAATTTAAAAGACTAAAAATCTCTAATTAAGTACCTTATTCTCCTCTCTGGACCTCAGCTTTACCTTATGTAAAATGAAGGAATTGTATCAAGGTCCCTTTTGGCTCTTACATTGTATGATTTGCCTCTGACAACCATGGCCTGAGGCTATTTTCTTTTGTGCTCTGAAGAGCCCTGAGTTGTAATGGTGGGGACTACCTTTCTCAACTCACTGAGTTAAACTTTATGAAGATTTTTCCTTGGCTTCCTCCAAGAAGCTCTCCCTTGCTTTCTCTCTTCCTTCTTGTCCCAACCTCCCTTTGGCCTCTTCTTATACTTCAAGAGAAACCCAGTCCTCAAGTTTACGGGAAATCCGAAGTGATGTTCACGAAATTGTCAATAATTGCCTTTGCAATGTCTCTTGAGTCACCCTTTCAGTTGGATACATCACCAAACAAGATCTAAATTCAAACAGTTTCGAGTTCTGTGATTCAACTCTTACATCTAAGAACTGCTTATTATTTTGCTGAAACGTCACAGTTGGAACTCTGTGTCGATTTGGGCAAACCAAATGGAGGTGGAGTGCTATTCAATTATCTCTTGAGCTCTGATTGATTTATCTACCAATATAAAACATCCACCTATCTACCAAGGCCCCTTGCTGCATTTCTCTTTAGGAGGTGTGGAGCCTGAGCTATCTTGGTAATTCTTTTAATGTTCCTGTTTCCCTTGGCCTATGCTGACATAGCTTTCATGAAAGATAGAAACTATAGAGATTGGTTTTTTTTTCTTTTTCCAGACTGTGAAACTTTATTTCATCTGCTTAATCTCCTTTACTCTTTAAGTACTTCACATCATTCCCCTCCAGGGAAGGAAGTCGAATCTTGTCATTTTTCAAATGTTTCTGGTGGTGCTGACCTATTTGGCTCTCAAAAGCATCAATGAATGCATTGAAGTCTATCTGCTTCAGTGCCTGACCTCACATCAGTGGCAAGTGGAAAAAAAAATCCTCAAAAAGCAACCAAAAAAAAAATGAAAGACAGATGGAAAAGGGCTAACAATAACTAAAAATAAGATTGAGGTCTGTTTATAAAATAGGAAGCTACCATTTTCTTTTATTACTCTTCCATTTGGGGAAGTGTAATTTGATGGGCCATTTCTGATATCAGTGGGAGTCCTAGACTAAGAGAAAAGAGATCTGGGTTATAGTCCTGCCTCTGCCCCTGTGTGGCAGCTTTGTGGTCTCTCTTAAGTCACTGCTCCTCTCTGTGCCTGCATTTCTCCAACCATACTTTGAGAGATTGGACTAGATTACCTCTGGGCACTTTCCAGGTTGGACATTCTACAATTCTGTGTGTAAGCACAAAAACATGAATTACATTCCCAAGCAGATCAGCAACATTTTCAGTTTTTTCAAGAAACTAGGGAAGATTTATAGGCAATCACTGCTGTATTCAGTCTTTTAGAGGATAGGTAATAGGTAGCAAAATGTGTATGTGCAAAAAAAAAACCAAAACTCTTTTTTTCCTTCTTTCTCCCCCAACTCAAAGCTAAGGATATTAAGTTGCTGACATATATTTTAATGAACTCTTTGTTTATTTCTCAGCTCCAGAACTTGTCCAATAAATTTCATTGTTCTAGATCATTACAATCATTATAATCTAGATCATTTCATGATGTAGAGCCCCCAGGGAATGAGATATGATGGCTCTCTTAGTTTTCCAAAAAGTAAGCATAAAAACTAAAAAAAAAAACATGTTTAGCCATTTTGGATGAATTTTTAAAATCTAAAATGTGTCATAATCTTCCCTGTTTCTTTCCCTTGCCTCACAGGGTTGTTGTGAGGGTCAAGTGAAATTAATCAAATAGTCAAATAATTTATTAACACTGTGCCAGGCACTGGGCATACAAAGACAAAAATGAAATAGTTTCTGCCCTCAAGGATACTTCATTCTTAAAGGTAGATAATATGTACAGAATGTTCAACACGTACACATATAAGTGCATACAAAATATAGGCAAAATCATTACAAGTTTAAAAGAATGCACTGGCAAAGCGGGGTTCAGAAAAGGCTTGGAAATGACATATAAAAAGTGCATTACAAATTTTAAAGGGCTAAATAAATGTGAGATAATATTTATTTTTACAAGACTTGTGGTTTTACCAATATAGGAAGCCCCTGCTGAGGAACTCCTTTTACCATTGTGGTGTAACATCTTTTCTGCAGTTTAGATAGTCTTAGGGAGTTTCCCAAGGTCCTGAGAGGTTTATGACTTTCCCAGGATCACACAGCCAACATGAATCCCAGAGTTGGAAGAGTCCTGGAAATCATCTAGTCCAAATATATAGGCAGCATGAATCCTCCTCTATAACCTCCCTGATGAGTGATCATCCAGTATTAACTTGAAGCCCTTCAATAATTGGAGAACTTGTTAAACAAGGAGACAAATCCATTTCATTTTGAGATATCTCTAATTATTAGAAAGTTTTTCCTTAAGTTGAGTCAAAATTTATTTTCCTGTAACTTTTTCTCATTTGTCTTTTAGAGACATAAAAATAAGGATTTCCTCTCGTTAATGGAGAGAAAGTGTTGGAGTCTGGAGAATCCAATTTGAACCTGATTTGGATATCTATTAGCTGTGGGATTCTATGAAAACATCTTAAGCTTCAATTATCTTGTTTCTAAAACTGTGATTATAATTTTTGTACAAAAGAGTTATTGGTCTCAGGAGTAGGAGAGATGTAGGTTTGACTCCAGTCTCCAACATGTACTACATATCTGATCATTTAAAATTCACTTTGTTTTTACTGAACTTTTATTTCTTCATGTGTAAATTCAGGACACTAATATCTATACTCTTCTCTCATAGAGATGTCCATAAGGATTGAAAAAGAGGTAATAGGGATTTGAAATCCAGAGGAACAAGCATTCCATGAAAGTAATTCAGGATTGTTGAGATCCTTAAGCCTGAAGGAAGACTTGGTTCATGTCCAGGAGTTCTTAAAAGGACACACAGAGTCCACACAGTCTATGAGATACAGACTGAGAGGAATGACTAAGGACACAAAAGCTAAAGAGCTGCAATGGAGAGATGGCATCCCCAGATCTGTCCAAGATTTAACAAGAGGAGCTAGAAAGAATTGGTGGCACTGATGCAACAGGCAAAAGGAGAAACCAAAAGAAGAAAGTAAATTGAGACCTAAACTGCAGCAGAGAAGGGAGAAATTGAAAAGAGCTATCAGGTATCTTAGAGCAGAAGAATGGGCTAAATCTAGTAATTGTATGCACCTTTTTAAAAACTGAGAAAAGTTGTTTCTTTTTAAATAAAAGGTTTGTGCTTTCTCCAATTTCCCCTTTCCATGCTTTTCTGGCAAAATACTATAATATACTCTGCTTCTTTTATGTAAACATTTTCTGTATCCTAATTTTTGCCTCAAACATAAAAAAAAAAGAGTGGGGTTAGCTGAAAATGAACCAAAATTTTATTTAGAGGAGTGAGTCAAACCTTTTTGTTGAATGTTAGGAATTTTCCCAATTGGGGGCTCTAAGCTATTGTGATCATATATATAATTTTTCTTCCAATATAAACTCTGTAAAATAGAAAGAGGGACCATTGTGTTCCTCAAGACTATTACATAGCCTCTGAAATTATAAGAAAGCTGATTTTGTACCAGGCTATGGCTGATGAAATCTCCAGAGAGAAAGAGGGTAGGAAGGAGAAGGTGGTGACCAGAGTAAAGCTCACACCCTAAATAACCCCTCAGGAAGGAGGTAGGAAAAGCTTGAAAAGTATTTGGCTCTGACTCTATCTAGTAGGGAGGAGAAAGGATTGAGTACTAGTGGCCAACTATACCCTCCACAGTATCACTCATTGGTGTTACTGGGCAAAAAAAGTGTCCTATAACCCCTTGCAAAGTTTAAAACATTCTATAAATGTCAGCCATTTTTACTGTCACTGACTTTACCAGGTTGTTTTGAGGAAAAGATTTGCAAAATCTAAAGTTCTAGGTAAATGTGACCTGATATTATGACCACAGCCTCTCAGTTATTTGAAAATACTAATTTCACTCCCTGCTGATCCCATATGTTTCTTCTCTAGGCTAATCATCCTAGGTCCTTCAACTGATCCTCATAAGACATAGTTTCAAGTTTCCTCATCATCCTGGTCACTCTCTTCAAAGTACATTCCAACCTGTCATTTACCCTGGATAGAATGTGCTTTGTTTTATTTGCTATATACTTCCTCTCTTCAAGCTTGCTCAAGCTTGCTTCCTCCAGGAAGCTCTTAAGAGCCACAGGAGATACTGGATGGCCACCATACCACCAATGGCATAGAAAATGACAAGCAATATATCTATGTATGAGAATGAGACATGACATACACATCCTATGAGAAGAAAAGAGAAAAGTCAAGAGCTTGAAATTGAAATGACCTAGGGCACAGTGAAATTAGTGATAGACCTAGAGTTAGAGGGCAAGTAATTTAATTTCTATGGACATTAGTTACTCCATCTGTAAAATTAGGAAGTCAGACTAGGTGATTTCTAGTCTCATGCAGCTTTAAATCTATGATCTTATAAACTTGCATGGTCAGAATGTTTTTATATGGGAAGGAAAGTAAAAAAAACCCAGGTGTGAGTGAAAATGCTATGTGGGATTCTGATCTCTCTGTCTCTATCTCTGTCTCTCTCCGTCTCTCCCAGCAAGTGTCTATAAATGCTGGTAGCCTGAGGGCTCCAGGAACAGACACCTTGATAACTCATGTTGGTTTCAGTGGCTGTGCCAATTTGCTTGGTAATTCATGGAGAAATGGGGAAAAAAAAGAGGAAAAAGTAAGTGCTGTTGCCTTAGCAACTGCTGTGTCACATTCTAATGAGAAGCTGTCTGTGGTTGGGAGACTTCTCTTAAAGAAGCATGATATTCATTGATTTGTTAGTTTTCAAAGGTATCTTGGAAGGAAAATGGTTTCTTTCCCTGTGATCACTGCTGGGATTGCTGTCAATAAGAAAGCAGGAGGGGAGGTGGGTGGGTAGCTAGGCTGGGACTTGCTATTCTAGGCAGAAGTAGAGAGTGTCACCTCTTTGCTCTTTTCCTTCTTAGCAAACTCCAGACGTAGTGAAATAAGTCACTGTCCTGTAGCTGGAATAGGAGACTTGCAAGTTCTACTTTACTGAGTCCCATAGAATACTGAGTTTATTTCTACATGGACAGAGTTCAGAGATCTTGTATCACCTACCTCTTTAGCCTCTTGGGAAAGTCACTTAAACTTCAAGGTAGAGATTATACATCTTATTCTCTTTCTCCAAAGGTGATTTCAGAAGACCTTTTCTTCTGAACAACTGAAAGTAGGTTTAAGGGCTAGAAGAAGCTTTGAGAATGATCTATCCCAACCTCTTCATTTTACTGATATGGAAACTGAGACTAAGAAAGGTTAAGTGGCTTGCCCATGGTTATATAGCTAGTAAATCGCCAAGGTGAGATTTGAACCCAGGTCTTCCTGACTTCAAGTCCATGCCTTTAGCATGATGGTGACCAATAATCCTAAGATAACAAATGGCTAGGATGAGAGATGGTTATCAATTTTACCTCAAGGAATCTTTTTGGCTCATGAGCTTTATCACAGCAAAAAAGGATTATGGGTTGTGAATGTTATAACCTCCAAATACATGCCTTATACAATCCATTTTACACAGAGCAGAACTTTAAAGGGGAAACAGATAATAAATGTTATGATCTAAGTATCTCCCATGTCTTTTCCTCCTAAGATGAAGAAATCATCTTCTAAAGGAACCTAATATCCGAGGTAGTGGTCCCCACAGGGCAAACTTGGTCCCTCCTTCAAGAAGAGTTTGGTATGACTAATGTGGAAATATGTTTTGCATGACTACACATGTATAACTTATATCAAATTGCTTGCCTTCTCAATGAGAGGGGTGGGGAGGGAAGAGAGAATTTGGAAATCAATTTTTAAAATGAATGTTGAAAAATTATTTTTATGTGTATTGGGGAAAATAAAATACTATTTTTTTAAAAGGAGTCTGGACCACAGATTATTAAGGATGCTATAGAGAAAATGCTGCTGAGGTAGACTGGATCAGATGACCATTGAGAGCCCTTCCAGTTCTAAGAATCTCTGATATTCCATAACTTCATGGGCTTCTGGAGCCATTTTCCCTCTGCCTACCCTCAGTCCTTCCCACTCTTAATATCAAATTGTTCATTGATTCGGAATGCTGACAGTGCTTAGATGTGGCCTTGAGGGCAGCCTGGGGAGGCACTGCCTTTCTAAACTGGGCCAGTCTATTGAGCCAGCTGTCTGAGAAGGAGGCGAGGAACATGACCTGCTAAAAGCACAGCCCCAGTGAGTTCTGAAAGAGATAAGGTTGATGTAGAGGGGAAGGCATCTGAGAAAACCTTCAGCCTTGGATGAATCTGTGAGAAGTATTCTCTGGAAGATCTTGCATAATAAATCCCCCCAAACTGCTCAGTCAGTAACAATCTTTTCCTCTAACACCTCACACAGTCAAGGGCATCTTATGCCCTTATCATGTCCTATTTGCTATTCTGGTTATCTGTATCACATACTAGCTAGCATTTCTATAGCACTTTAAGGTTTGCAAAACCCTTTACATATGTTATATCTTTTGATCCTCACAATAACTCTGGGAGGTAGATGCTAGTATTATCTCCATTCTACAGATGAGGAAATCAAGGTTGAGAGAGGTTAAGTGACCTGTCTAGGGTCATCCATCAGGAAAGCGTCTGAATTTCATTCTATCTAGACGCTTAAGTGCAGCCTTTCTATCCACTGTGCCACCTAGCTACATGTAGCTTTTGTACCACTCCCCACTTATTATCTCCCTCCCTCTCCCCCATCCCTCCACATACTAGGCTATAAGCTCTATAAGGGTGAGGACTTAAATCTTATCTGAAGTTTGGATTTCCTCCTGTGCTAAGGAGGTCCTTAATATTTATTGATTGAATTAAATTGAATTGAGTCAAATGGAACATGCTTTTGCCTTGTATGATTCCAAGAAGGTTCTCCCATTCCCTCCCCCCTCAATATTTCCCCTATATACCTTCTCTTGTGCCTGAAATCCCACCCTTAAGGCTTTGTCCCTTCCATAGAAGCACTTTGCTCTCCGAGCTTCTTTTTCAAAATGCAAACCCACCCTCTCAAGCCCCCCACCTGGAAACCTATCCAGGCACTAGCACCTAGAATGTAAATGAGATACTTTGCTACTGACCTAGGGGCCTGGGATCAGGAAGCATGAGAGCATTATTCTTTGGGAAGGAAAGAAGGAAAAGAAAATTGAGGGGGCAGGACTGAAGATAAACTCTACCAATTTTATTCTTTTGTCTTGAGCTGGCTATGTCTAGTGGAAATATCTCTTTCCTCTGTTTGACTCATCTTGGCTTGCTCACCTAATAAAGAACTAGTGCTGGAACCCCTGATGATGTCCCTCCATTTCATTCAACTTCAATCCAATTTAATTTCACAGAATCTCAGAGTAGAAAGGGAATCTCAGATGGTACTTCCACACCATATACCCCAAGCTGTACTCAAAACAAGTCTATTACATTGGATAGGGGTTGGATTTGGAGTCATTGTTCCTATCTGACCCAGACACTTACTATCTCTGTGACACTGGGAAAATCACTTAAACCTCTCTGGGCCTCAATTTCCTCATTTGTAAAATGAGGGAATTAGACTCAATGGTCTCTAAGCTCTCTTCCAACTCTAAATCTATGATTCTATGATCTCTACAATATCCCAAACAATATCCTTGCCTGAAGAAGACCTTCAGTTTTAAGGGAGCCACCACCTCTCAAGGCAGCCCATTCCACTTCTGGACAATTCCAATAGGAAGCTTTTCTTAACATCAAACTGAAACCTACCTCCGTGTAACTCCACCCGTTGATAGTAGTTCTGCCCTTTGGGAAGCAATAGCATATATAGAGAGAGAAAAATATGCTCATACTAATGTCCACTAAAACTCTTAGTTCTTCATCTGACCAACAGCTGTCTGAACATGCCTCCCCTATTGTGTTGTTGCTGGAGTTGAATTTTGGACCCATGTTAACCTTTACAATTGTCCCTATTAAACTTAGCTCAATGTTTTCCCTGCTGAGATTTTTTGGGTGCTGTCTCTGTCACCTAGCATGTTAATTGTTCCAGCTCTGTGTCACTTGCAAACTTGAGAAACATGCTCTATGGCCCTTTATGTCAGTCATTGATGAATGTTAGACAACACAGGGTTAAGCATAGATCCCTTGAGACATTCCACTAATGACCACTGATCTGTTATTGATTACTTATTAATGACGACCAAGGATCTAGACACTCAACCAACTCTGAATCCACATAATACTATTGCCTAGTTCTCATTATTGCACTCTGTTCATGAGAACATCATGAGATACTTTGTCAAATGCTTTGCTAAAATCTAAGTAAATTGCATCTGTAGTATTCTCTTACTTGTCTAGTAATATTGTAAAAGTAAGAGGAAATGAGGATGAAGTTGTAATAGCCTTTTTGATTATTGCTTTCTTTTCTAAATTTTCATACCCCAACTTCTTAAATTTTAATACCTTCTTAAATTTTACCTAGAAGTCACAATATCTGGACTATCCATAGAAGGCAGATTCCATTCTTTTTCCTTTTTTTGAGAATTAGGACTTTTTTTTATCAGTTCTATAGTACCCCTCCTGGGGCAGCTAGGTGGTGTGGTAGATAAAGCTCAGGAAGACTCATCTTCATGAATTCAAATCTGGTTTCAGATGCTTCCTAGCTGTGTGACCCTAAGCAAGTAATTCAACCCTGTTTGCTTCAACTGTTTGCTGTTTCCTCATCTGTAAAATGATCTGGGGAGGAAAAAGGCAAACCACTTCATTATCTTTGCCAGGAAAACCCAAAATAGGGCCATGAAGAGTTGGACATGACTGAATGACAACCACAAAAGTAGTACCTCTCTCTTTTTTTTTTAGGATCTTTCATCAACCACTGACTAACTGAACAGTCACATTCAACAATTCATTCAGTATCTAGTTGGTTCATCTAGAGCTATAGACATAGACTCATCAAAGACAGCTAGTTGCTCCCTAAATATCTCCCTGCTTGTCTTGATTTTCAATCCCCCATTAGTTGCTTTGTTCTGTCCTCTCCAGTCCAAAAGTCATTATTAGTAGAGAACACAGAAATATCATCCTTTACTTGCCTTTGCTTCCTTCTTCTCTACATGTTCTTTTAAAATCTAAGTTGGTCATTGGGTTTTCTATGAGTCCACATTGTACTCTCCATTCCTTTTTCTTTCACTTGAATTTTTCATTTAGGTCTTTAGAATTTCATTATTAAATATTTCTCATCCTTTCTGGCCAACATGACTTCCCTTGTAGACTTCTAATCCAAGGGATCCTAACTGCTCTTTTTTCTGAATCATTTGAAATCTGCATTTTCTAAATCTAGGTTGCATATTAAATTATGTCCAATTTTCCTTTCTTACTCTAGCACAAATTCTATGATGGAGTGATCCTTTCTCCCTGTCAAGGTTTCCATAATTTCCAACCTAAAAATTAGTTGTACTTTGTTGATAAGAATTGGGTTAAAAAATAGTTCTCTCATTGATTCCTCTACTTTTTGAAGAATAGAATTACCATGAAGGTGAGTTAGTTTTAGGTGCTCTGTTTCTGACCAAGAGAAAGCACTAGTAAATGTTTACATAATTGAAGTTAACCATCATTACTATATTATTATATGGTATATTAGAGGATAGCATGTATTGAGGATGCCTCAGTGCCAGGCTGATCCATTTCCCAAATTCTTCATCTGTTTTCTCTTTCTGTCTAGGTGATGTGTAGTAGAGTCTAATTACAATACCAATTCTGCCTCTGTGTCCAGGACTTTTAAACCATATTTTCTGTATCATTCTTTCTCTCTCTGATTCCAAAATTTTCTCATATAAATCTATCCTTTATATTCCAGTTTTCTCAGCATCTTCTCTCCCCTTTTATCTAGTCTGTTCCTATTGAATGAAGTAAACGTTTTCAGAGTTATATTCCAATCATAAGTCTCATTGCACCATGGTCATTAATATCATATGGTCAAATGCACTTCCTTGGCTTAGGATCTCTAGTTCACCTTGCTACCAAACAGAGGATTTTATATATGATTCTGAAAGTAATAGGTAGCCCCTGAAGTAAATAAACTTCAGTAAATAAACTAAATAAAGTGGGGGTGGGAGGGGGTGACATGGTCAGACCTGTGCATTAGGAAAATTGCTTTGGCAACTGAATGGGAAAAGAATTGCATAAGAGGAGGGAGACTGACCAGAAGCCTAAGAATTGCATAAGAGGTGGGAGACTGACCAGAAGCCTATTGTCCAGGTGTGATATGATGAGAGCTTCCCACCAGAGTGGTGGCTGTGTGAATAAAGAGAAAGGAACATATAGGAAAGATGCTGTGATATAGAAACAATAAGACACAGTATTCCCCTAATTCAGCTGTGTGGTAAACTTATGAAAAAAGGTTAATCTGTCATGATTTGAAAGCATCTACTCTGGCTACAAGCAATTATTATCTCCCTTTTAAGTGCTCAAAAACAATGACCTAGTTTGAAATTTTGGTAGACATCAACATCACAATTATTGCTCTATTGGAAGTGGAACCCACTTTCTTGAAAATTACAGCAATATATAAAACCAGAATAAAGACTATGAAGTTTCATTTTGCTTTAAAGATTCTTTTGTACCTGACATAATTCCTATAACTACTGTGTGATAAAGATTGATCCTTTGGAGATATTGCTTTTAAAAAAAAATGGAAATAACAGAAAAACTCCAAACTGAGTGTTATAGAAAGAAAAGGGAAGAAAATGCATCCCATCCTTATAGAGATTGGGGAAAAGGGAAGGAAATGGACATTTATATAGCACCTACTATGTGTCAGATACCAGGCTAAGAACTTTACAAATAGCCTTTCATTTGATCCTTACAACAATCCTTTGACGGTTATTATAGCCATTTTATAGTTGAGGAAACTGAGGCATAGAGTGATTAAGTGACTTGCCCAGGGTCATACAACTAGTAAGTGTCTGAGGTCAGATATGAACTCCAGTCTTCCTGACTCCAGGAAGATAGAGATAGTACTCTATTCATTGGGCAACTTAATTGGGGACTATGGTAGTGGAATATTATAGTTATTGTCAAATTTCATTGACACATGGGGTTAATTTTGTTAAACTTCCTTGACTTTTTTAGAAATAATTTATTTTTTTTTGTTTTCAACATTCACTTCCATAAGATTTTGAGTTTTCAATTCTCTCCCCCTTCTTCTCCTCCCCCCCTCCCCAATAGGGCATGTAATCTGATATAGGTTCTACTTATACATTCATATTAAGCATATTTTCACATTAGTCATGATGTATAGAAAAATTGGAACTAATGGGAGGAACCATGAGAAAGAAGAAATAAAACAACAAAAGAAAAGGAGAGCAAATAGCATTCTTCCTTCTGCATTCAGACTCCACAATTCTATTTCTAGATGTGGATAGCATTTTCCATTGAGAGTCTTTTGGAATTTTCTTGGATCCCTGCATTGCTCAGAAGAGCTAAGTCTGTCAAAGTTAGTCATTGTACAATGTGACTGTTACTGTGTACAATATTCTCCTGGTTCTGTTCATTTCACTCAACATCAGTTCATATAAGTCTTTCCAGATTTTTCTGAAGTCCACCTGCTCATCATTTCTTACAGCACAATAGTATTCCATTATATTCATATACCACAACTTGTTCAGCCATTTCCCAATTAATGAGCAACCCCTCAATTTCCAATTCTTTGCCACCACAAAAAGAGCTGCTATAAATATTTTTGTACATGTGGGTACTTCCTTGCCTTTTAAAAAGTTTTTTACAAGGGATAACTTTCTGATGGGCATCCCCTCAATTTCCAATTCTTTGCCACAACAAAAAGAGCTGCTATAAATATTTTTATACATGTGGGTACTTCCTTGCCTTTTAAAAAAATTTACAAAGGATAGCTTTTTGCCTAAGAGGAGGAAGAGGGGTAAATTAGTAATTGAAAGTGATATAAAACAAAATATATCCACAAAACTTAAAAAACAAATGTTGTGTTTTTAAATACACTACATATAGAATGAATTACATATCATTTTTTGAAAAAGACCAGCTCGGTTGTCCCCTATGCCTCCTACTTTTCAAAAAAAAAAAGCACATGCTAGGTATCTTTTCCTATAACATGACTGTTACATGGCCAGAGACCAGAGAAAACATTTGTTCCACAGGATTGTTCTTTATAGGGAATTCATTATAGCCAAACCAACAAAGCATTTGTTAATACCATCCACCTGGACACAAAATCTGCTCTTCTGCATACTAATAATTCCTACTCTAAAAATAATTTAACTCACACTTTTAAAGTACTACATTAAAAAAAAAGTATTGCCATGAAAGTTTTCTTAACACATAAAGCTTCAAATTCTGAGGGGTTGGGGGGGTGGGAAATGGTAGACATTAAAAAGTTTATTTAACTTAATTTTTCTAAGGAAACACATCTCTTTCCTCTAAGAATCCAGGCACAGATATATACAGACACACACAGACACATATACACACACTATTTTTTTTTAAACTATCTCTTGTTAATTGTACTACATTAATGGTCAAAAACCTCTATTCCTATACTTTAAGGTGTGGTCCAGAAATTCAAATCCTGTCCTGTGACATCATCTATTCAATCACTTATTCATTACCCAAATCTTCCTAAGAAGCAATGGAAACATCCCAGTTCTTCTGTTCCTTGACTAAGAATTAATAATCTTTACCAATGCTGTCTTGGTTCTTTCATGTGGTATTATTTGCTTCCATGTGAATCATCCAAAATAGCTAGCAGTCAGCTGGTTTGATAAATATTGGAAGGTTCTGTTTCATATCCTGGACATTCCTTAGGAGAATAGCAAACTCAAGATGGAACCAAGATGGTGGAATAAAGGCAAGGACTCATCTGAGCTCTCCCAAAGTCTCCTCCAAACAACTTTAAAATAATGCCTCAAAATGAATTCTAGAGTGGCAGAACCAACAAAAGAATGGGCTGAAACAATTTTCTAGCCCAAGACAACTAAAAAGGTCAGTAGAAAAGGTCTGTCTCCCTGGAGCAAGAGTGGACCACAGTCCAGTGCAGACCTTACCTGGGCAAACTAGCAGTAGGCCTTGAAGGTGACTGAATCCACAGTGGTGGCTTTCAGATCTCATAGCCCATAGATGGGGGGTCAGAAAACTGGTCAGAAGGAGATTACAGGAGACCCTTTGCTGACAGTATGAACAGGACTCTAATGCATTGTCCATACACAGTTCCGAATTGTAGTCCCAGAGTGAAGAAGAATACTAGCACACTAGAGCTTGCAGTCATAGGGGAGCAGGGACCCTGGTCACGGTTCAGGGCAAAAAAAAAGAGTGCTTATGGTATCTCACAGAAGAGAACAAAGGCCAGGGGAGCAATGACCAGACCTCTCTTTAGATCATACCACTTTGGAAGAACTGAAAACTTATAAAACACCCCCCAAAAAAATAGCTCAGAAAACAGTAGCACAAAAAGCCTGAAGCTTAGGACAGTGTCCCTTGCATTCCAAGAGCAGAGCCCAAATTTAACATAAAGTTAAAAGTCAAGAAATTGGCTGGAAAAATGAGCAAAAACAAACAAACAAAAAACCTGACTCTAGAAAATTACTATAGTGACAAAGAAATCCAAACACAAACTCAGAAAAAGACAACAAAGTCAAAAAATCTATATTCAGATCCTCAAAGAAGACTGTGAATTGATCTGAATCCCAAAAAAAAATTCCTAGAAGAGCTCAAAAAAGATTTTAAAAATCAAATAAAAGAGGCAGAGGATAATTGGGAAAAGAAATGAGAGTGATACAAGAAAATTATGAAAAAATCAATAACTTGGCAAAGGAGGCACAAAAAATGCTGAAGAAAATAACAACTTAAAAAACAGAATAGGTGAAATGGTAAAAGAGGCCCAAAAATCCACTGAAGAGAAGAACTCCTTAAAAAGCAGAATTAGTCAAATGGAAAACAATATACAAAAATTCACTGAAAAGAAGAACTCTTTAAAAAGCAGAATTGGACAAATGGGTAAAGGAGTACAAAAGCTCCCTGAAGAAAACAAGTCCTTAAAATTAGAATTGGGCAACCAGAAGCTAATGACCCCATAAGACATCAAGAAATAATAAAACAAAGTCAAAAGAAGAAACAATAGAAGAAAATGTGAAATATCTCAATGGAAAAACAACTGATCTAGAAAACAGATTGAGGATAGATAATTTGAGAATTATTGTGCTATCTGAAAGCCATGATGTAAAAACAAGAACCTACATATCATCTGTCAAGAAATTATCAAGGAAAACTGCTCAGATATCCAAAGAACCAGAGGGTAAAATAGAAATGGAAAGAATCTACCAATCACCTCCTGAAACAGACCCCCAAACAAAAACTTCCAGGAATGTTATTGCCAAATTTCAGAGCTCCCAGGTCAAGGAGAAAATAATGCAAACAGACAGAAAGAAACAATTCAGATATGGAGCCACAGTCAGGATAACACAAGATTTAGCAACTTCTACATTAAAGGAGTGGAAGGCTTGGAATATGATATTCCTGAGGGCAAAGGAGCTAGGATTACAACCAAGAACCACCCACCCAACAAAACTGAGTACAATCCTTCTAGGGGAAAACATATATTTAATGAAATAGAGGCCTTTCAGGCATTTCTGATAAAAAAGACCAGAGCTGAATAGAAAATTTGATTTCCAAATACAAGAATCAAGAGAAGCATAAAAAGATAAATAAGAAAGAGAAATCATAAGGGATTCAGTAAGGTTAACCTGTTTACATACCTACATAGGAAGATGGTACTTGTAACACTTAAGAATTGTCTCATTATTAGGTACAGTTAGAAGGAATATACATAGACAGAGGGCATGGGTGTGAGTTGAATATGATGGGATGATATAAAAAAAAGTAAAATTAAGAGATGAGAAACAAGGATGCACTGAGAGAAGGGGCAAAAAATACATTGAATGGGGTAAGTTATCTCACATAAAAGAGGAGTGAAAGAGCTTTTACAGTTGAGGAGAACATGGGGCTTGGGGAACAATGCATGAACCTTACTCTCATTGTAATTGGTTCAAAGAGGGAATAACATACATATTCAATTGGGTATAGAAATCTATCTTACCCTAAAGTAGGAGTGGAAAGGAATAAGAGAAAGAGGTGGTTGATAGAAAGAAGGGCAGATTGGGGGAGATGATGATAAGAAACAAAACACTTTTGAGGAGGGACAGGGTGAAAGTGGGGAGAGACAGAGAAGGATAAACAGGGTAAAAATGGAGGAAAATGCGTAGTTAGTAATCATAACTGTGAAAAAAAATTTACAGCAAGTTTCTCTGATAAAGGCCTCATTTCCCAAATATATAGAGAATTGAGTCAAATTTGTAAGAATATGTCATTTCCCAATTGATAAATGGTCAAAGGTTATGAACAGGTAGTTTTCAGGTAAAGAAATCAAAGCTACCTATGGTCACATGAAAAAATACTCTAAATCACTATTGATTAGAGAAATGCAAATTAAAACAACTCTGAGGTATCATCTTACACCTAGGTGATTAGCTAATATGACAGAAAAGAAAAATAATAAATGTTGGAGAAGATGTGCGAAAATTGGAACACTAATGCATTGTTGGTGGAGCTATGAACTGATCTGACCATTCTGGAGAGCAATTTGGAACTATTCACAAAAGGCTATAAAACTGTGCATACCTTTTGATGCAGCAATACCACTACTGGGTCTGTATCCCAAAAAGATTTTAAAAAAAGAAGAGGAAGACATATATTTGCAGAAATACTTAGAGCAGCTCTTTTTGTGGCGGCAAAGAACTGGAAACTGAGGGGATGTCCATTAATTGGGGAATGGCTGGACAAATTGTAGTATAAGATTGTGATGGAATAATACTATTGTTCTGTAAGAAATGACAAGCACATAAATTTAAAATAAAATAAACAGGGGCAGCTAGGTGGTGCAGTGGATAAAGCACCGGCCCTGGAGTCAGGAGAAGCTGAGTTCAAATCCAGCCTCAGACACATAACGCTTACTAGCTATGTGACCATGGGAAGTCACTTAACCCCATTGTCTAGCCAAAAAAAACAAAAACAAAAACAAAAACAACAAAAAAAACCCAATAAAATAAAATAAACAAAACTAAAAAAAAAAAGAAATGACAATCAGGATGTTTTCAGAAAAACCTAGAAAGACTTAAATGAACTCATACAAAGTGAAGTGAGCAGAACCAGAACATTGTATACAGTAACAGCAATATTGTACAGTGATCAACTGTGAATGACTTAGCTCTTCTCAGCAATACAATGATCCAAGACAATTGTGAAAGACTTATGGTGAAAAATGCTATTCACCTCCAAAGAAAGAACTGATGGAGTCTGAATGCAGATCGAAGCATACTGTTTTTCACTTTATTTTTTTGTTTTTTTCCTTTTAGTCTGTTTCTTCTTTCCCAACATGACTAATATAGAAATATGTTTTGCATGATTGCACATGTATAATCTATATCAAATTGCTTACTGTCTCAAGGAGGAAGGGGGGGAAGGAAGGAGGGAGGGAGTGAGTTTGAAACTCAAAATTAAAAAAAATGTTAAAAATTGTTTTTGCATGTGACTGGAAAGATAAAATGTTATTCAAAAATTTTTTAAAAGAAATTTTTTTTTTATTTTTAGGTCAGCAAATAGCTGCCTTATGAGTTCTCAGCAGGAAGTCATTGACTATTATTATTCATCTCTTCTTTCTCAGATCCTTATTGGATGATCATTTGCCTGACCAACAGCAGAGGAAACACTCTTCTTGAAAAAGATTCCCAACATCAATTTTTGAAGGACCAGTAGCTGCTTCATTCTTGAACATCAAGCTCTCTTGTGTTCAGAAAGAGCCTTGTTCAGTGGCCCTTTTTTCTCCTTTCTGTCTAAATTTTCTATCCACTGAACCTGACACACAGAACTTTGTCTCTTCAGACCTTCCTTCTTTCTACATGGAAGTCCTTCTGTTGTTGTTTTTAAAGAACACTTACTTTTCCCTAATAACCTGGAGAATGAAAAGCATTCCTTCAGTCTCTTAGCTTTTCTTCTGGAAGGTAGATCTATCTGCACTTTCAACATAGATAACTATCACTTAATCCCAGTAGAAAGACAAACATTGTAAACAAGTCACTGTAAAATTCTCTCTGCTCTCCATATTTTCTGGAAAAAAGATCCTCAATCCTTCTCATTCTTGCTAGTAACTCTTATGACCAATTCCCCTGGAAAATTGTCCAGTCTTTTCACCTCAGAAGCATCTTGACAGTTATACCCAACCTCCTTTACTATGTCTCATTAACTTTTGTCCCTTAGGTAGCACAGTGAAATGAGAGCTAGACTTGGAGTCAGACAGACCAGAGGCTGAATCCTGCTTCAGACCCTTTACTCATTTGTAAAATGGGGGTAATAATAGCAACAACCTCATGGGGCTGTTGTGAAGATCAAATGAGATAACAGACATAAAGTGTTTTGCAAACCTTAAAGTGCTGCATAAATACTTATTATTATGATTATTAACCTTCCTTCTCCTCCGCTACCTGCATGGTCTCAACGATTCCCAAGCCGCATGGAGCCAGAGGCAAAGGCAAACCAGAGGCAAATCATATATTCATCAGAGATTTAAAGCCTCAGAGCACCAAAGATACTAAAGGGCCAGCATTTCTGGGGCCACAGAGACTGAACTTAGTACTTGCTCAGCATTCAAGATGTACAATATCTCCTGTTATATTGGGATGAAGCTCAAGGGTAGGCTCAAATGTAAGTTCATTACTGCCCACAGGACGTAATCACAAGGTTAACCTGGATGCCTGGACAGAAGTCTCTGTTGGCTCTAACCCTAGTTCCTCAGGGTTTGGAATGCCAAATCATGGCACAATAATGCCATGATCAGTCAGCACATGACCCTGGAGGGTGCAGTCCCTGTTCAACTGGATCTTCTTTATCCTATGGCTGACAAATTACAAATTACAAACTCCTGCTCACCTTAGCCCCTTGTAAGTTACCACTTACTAGATGTGTGACCTTGAGAAAGTCATTTCCCCTCAGCCTCAGTTTCCTCATCTATAAAATTGGAATGATATTATGTTCTACCTATTGTGAGGATCAAATGAAATTATATATGTGTATATGTGTATATGCATATATGTGTATGTATATGTGTGCACACATATATACATATACATATATGACTTGTATATATGTATATATAAAGCAATTTTCAAACCTTAAGGTGCTATATAAATATTAACAATTATTATTAACATCATTACCATCTGCTGAGATAAAAATCATATCTTCCTTCCATCTCTCCATGTACTATCATCCTTAGCCACCTCAGCTTGTACCCCTCCATAATCCATATCTTCCTCTACTCTTCTTTATTGAGTTGAACTAAATATGCAATGGATGTTAAATGTCCAAGAGAAAAAGACTTGAGAAATTTTGGGGATGATCTTTCATTCCTTACACCCAGGGCTTTCTAGACTCTATGTCTTTACTCCCTTCCCTTTACTATCTACTATTTATTTGTCCTGTCTGTAATACCCTCTCCACCAACTCCAGTCTTTGAAATTATACCCCTCCTTCAGGGTCCAACTCAAACACCATCTCCTCTTGATGTTTTCCTTGATTCCCCATTGCCCAATGACTGTGTGTGCATGTGTGTCACACATACAAGCTCCATGGCTCACAGTGATCTCTCCCTCCCTTTACAATAGCACACAGTTTATACTAGTCAAATTGCACCTAAAAAATCTCCTTTTTATTGCCATAAAATAAGTTAATAAAGAAATTGGATGGTAAAAGCGTATGGCAAAGCATTAGGGAGAGGTTAGAATTTTCTTTGATATGAATGGAAAAGGCCTAAGTCGTATGTATATGTGCATGTAAGTATATGTATGTGTATATATGTTTTTATATATTTATAAATATATGCATATATTTGTATGTATGTGTATTTATATGTGTACAGATGTACACATATCTACACATGTGTACATATGTGTATGTGTGTATACATACATATATATATTTATATATATAAATATAGGCATTGCCACTTATTCTATGGCATCTAATCATATTTTTAACTGGCTTATTGCCTGTATAGGACATTCTGTCTCTTACCACAATGCTTTAACAAATCTGTTCTGCATGACTAACATGCTCTCTTCTTTCTTACTTTTGCTTCTAGGGGCCCTTAGTTCCTTTATGGTACTCCCTTTCGGCTACTTTGCAACTCATATTCATACTTGATGGTCAGATTCCCAAAGGGTGGCTGGTATTTCAGATTCTCGGTGCTATTCAAACCCCATGGGTCTGTACACCTAAAACTATATCTCATGAACCCACCACAATTTGTTTACTCTTAAAAATCATCTATAGACAAGATTATCTCATAACAAAGGTATTTACTAGTACCAACAAACCACCCCCTCCCACACACACCATAAATTTCACACAACCACAAATACACAGAGCATCCATAGGAAGGATAGACACATACTTAGAATACACTGGTAGTGTGGCACACACATATGTGCAAGGCAGCTCCCAACTCCAGAACTGTAATGGTTCAAAGACCATTCTTTCCTAGTGGGGTCCTCACAACATCACTTCCTTCTTCCCTTAGTGCAGTGTCTTCACTGGGCCAGTTGCTCAGTTGGGTCCCCATTATCTGCTGCTCTTTGAGCACACACCTTGTTCTCTTCTTTGTTACCAGAGGTCCCACTTCTTGAAGCTTCTTCTGGTCATGTTTGACTGCCTTTTTGTATCTGTTTCCATCTAGGGTATTCAATTGACTTGAACTGACAATTTAATTAACCTTGGGTGAGTTAGCTCTGCTGCTAGATGCCATGGCCAATGAATGGAGGGAAAGGGGAAGGAAGTGAGAGAGAGAGAGGAATAGTGAGAGGAGGTAGGGAGGGAGAGAGAGAAAGAGAGAGACAGAGGGACAGAGAGACAGAGAGACAGAGAGAGAGAGAGATCTGCAAGATGTGGTCAATTTTCAATGCAGCCAAGAACAGTTACCTCTGTCTAATTCAAATCTAGGATCAAAGGGTCATAGATTTAGAGCTAGATGAGACTTAAAGGTCCATTGGGTCTAATCCCCTCATTTTACAGATGAGGAAACTGAGGCACAGAGATGTTAATTGACTTACCCAGAGTCACATAGCTAATAAGTGCTTGAGGCAAGAGATCTGAATCCAAGTCTTTCTGATACCAAATCCAGTGTCCTATCTATTATGCCAGATAGGTGTTCATACTTTTTTTAAAAAAAATATTTATTTAGTATTTTATTTTCCCCCAATTACACGTAAAGACAATTTTCAGCTGTCTTTAAAATTTTGAATTCCAAATTCTCTCCCTCTCTTCCCAACCCCCTCATTGAGAAGTAAAGCAATTTGCTATAGGTTATACATGTGTAGTCATACAAAACATATCTTCATATTAGTTTTTGTTGTAAAAGAAAACCTAGACAAAGAAAAAGTCAAAAAAAAAGGTATGCTTCAATGTGTATTCAGATTCCATCAAGTGTTCATACTTCTAAAGAATGTCAATGACTTGTTATCTTATCAGCAACTCTTTATCTATTGTAACCCACATCGACAGTGATGGGAGTATAGGAAATCAAATCCTCCCCTTCCCTAAACTTTCAAGATTTACTCAAGTGCTGCCTCCTTCAAGAACCTTTTCTTATTATTCCAGTTACTGTGTGTTTCCACCACCACCCCCAAATCACTTTCAAATTACAATCAAAGAAACATAGATATAGAAGTGCAATGGACCTCAGCAATTATCTATCTAAACTCCTTATCATACAGAGGAAATTGAGGCTCAGAGGAGTTCAGTGACTTGCCAAAGAGGTCATACAAGTAGTAAGTAGCAGCTGGAGAATTTGAACTCAGATCCTATGACTGGAGGACAGCTAGGTGGCACAGTGGATAGAATGCCAGGCCTGAAGTCAGGAAGACTCATCTTCCTGAGTTCAAACCTAGCCTCAGATATTTACATAACTGTGCAGCCCTGAGCAAGTCACTTAATTAGGTTTACCTCAGTTTCCTCATCTGTAAAATGAGCTGGAGAAGGAAATAGCAAACTAGTCCAGTATCTTTGCTAATAAAACCCTAAATGGGGTCACACAAAGTAGGACAGGGGTGAACGGCAACCTATACCAGAAGTTTGGGGATCTTTTCACTGTACTGTATTGCCTCCCCTATATCCTATACTGCTTATTTGTGTCTCTGTTTCATTCTACAGTAGACTAAAGCATCCTTGAGAGCTGGGGCTGTTTTACTTTGCATTTGTATCCCCCATCAGCTAGCAGAGTGCCTCACATAGCAGGTGCTTAATAAATGTCGATTGATTGATTATACCCATGAGGAAATCTAGTAACTAAAAGAGGAAGCATGAGAGAGAACATATGGGTGTAGATCAATGAAGACAGAAACAGAAGTGATATTGTAACTAAAATATACTACAGACGAACAGAACAAAAAGTGGAAATAGTCAAAGATTCAGAAATAGATCAGAATCCTGGCACAGAAGCATGATAAAGTAGTTGTGGAAAAAGGATCTCAGTGATCAGGACATCTGCTGAAGCTCTCAATCTGCCAAAAGCAAAGCAGCCAATAATTTCTTGACTTAATGATAACTTAATTCTTTAAAAATGGAAGGAACTAGAATGGAAGATTTATACTTCAGATCTGATTTTTCATCAACAAGAAGGAATTACTTTCATTGTTTCTCAGTCATGGAATTACTTACTTGGGTGGAAATGATGGGAACTTCAGGGAAGATGTGACCATTACATTTAGAGTTTGTGATAAAGAATAGGAAAATTGGGAAAATATTGACATTCACTTATACATTTTGGGAGAATATACTTCAAAGAGTTCAGAGGAAAGACAGATATTCCATGGACCAAAAATCTACTGGGGAATTCAGAAGAGATGAGAAAGTCAGGAGAATGAAATCATGAAAAGACACAATGAGAAACAATTCTAATGAGGAGGGAAAAAAATTGTTTAGAGATCCAAAGTGTTTGGAGACACAAGGAACTTCTTAACCAACATCAAGTTTAAAGACATGTAAAGAAGATGGAAGCAAGGTCAGTTAATAGAGGGTGAATGCAAAAGCATGGCATGGTCTGATAAGAATAGTTTCAGGAAAGCTAAAATTCAGAATGACCTGAAGTTAACAAAAAAGAGTCAAGACAACCGAAAGTGGTTTTTAGCTATTTGGGGGGGAAAAGAGAGTAAAATAAGGTGTCGCTGTTGTTCAGTCATGACCCTATTTTGGATTTTCTTGGCAAAGGTACTGGAGTGGTTTGACATTTCCTTCTCCAGCTCATTTTACAGATGAGGAAACTGAGGAAAACAAGGTTAAGTGATTTGCTCAGAGTAACACAAATAGTAAATGTCTGAGGCAAGATTGAACTCAGGAAAATGAGCCTTCCTGACTCCAAGTAAGCATTCTATCCACCTTACCACCTAGCTGTGCCTGCAAGTAAGGTATAATACTGCTTTTCAATTCATGCATGGGTTGATGCTAATGGATACATGAATGGGGGCAAAGCTTTCCAGCTCTCATTTTGTTTTCTCTTCTATAAATGATATTGGAAAGTATTGAATCAGAAAGGACGTAATGAATAGGACTAATGGAGATTTGATGCCCAACATAAGTAAGTCGTAAGAGAACACCTATCTGCCCTTGATGAGTTCAAATCACCAAGTCCAGATGAACTGCATTATGTATTCCTTTCCTATCTGTCTCCTTCCTTCCTTTTCTCCTTCTTTCCTTTATTCCTTAATTTTGTTTTTCCTTCCTTCATTTTTATCTTTCCTTCCTTCCTTGTATCTTTTCTTTCTTCTTTCATTGTTATTTTTAGTATTATTGTGCTGATTTCAAAAAAAAAGGATGGAAGATAGTGTGGTGCAATAGAAAAAGAAAAACCAAATTTAAGTTTTAAACTTCCTGGCACTCAGTTTCTTATTTGTAAAATGAGGGAATTGGACTACCTGACCTCTAAGTCTATGATTCTAAATGAAAATGGAATTTGAAAAGTATAGACCAACAAATTTGACTTAGATTCCTGGCAGAATTCTAGAAAATATTATTTAAAGAAATAGTTAGTGAGCATTCAGAAAATGAAGTGCAATCCCAAAGAGTCAGTGTGATTTCATTGAGAATAGTCCATGACAATTAAATTTCCTTTTTTTTTTGGACAAATAAGGGTAAAGCTGTGGATAGTATACCAAGATTTTATCAAATATTCAATACATTTCAAAGCATTATTTGAAACAACTTTTCCTGCTCTTCTTATAAAAAAATAAGTTGGAGAATTGTGGATGAGGTGATAGTAAAATTAGATGGACTCACATTAGTTGAATCACTAGACCTAAAGAGCAGTCATAAATTAATGAAAGACAATGTAAACTGAGAAGAAAGTGGACTACCTTTGGAATCTATGCTTGGTCTCATGTTACTTAAATTTTTTATCAATGGCTAGCTCATCAAATGGTATGCTTGTCCAATTTGCAGATGGCACAAAACTATGAGGACAAATTAACACATTAAAAAGTAGAGTCAAGATGCAAAAAATATCTTGAAGGACTAGAGCACTAGTTTGAACTGAACAAAATAACATTTAACATATAAAGTCTTACTCCAGGGCTCAAAAAATCAACTTCACAAATACAAGATGGAGAAGACATACCTGGACAACAGTTTATCTGAAAAAAAAATCTGAAGGTTTAGGAGATAGCATCCAAGAAAGTTAATGTGATCTTAGACTGAATAGAGATGTATAAAATCCAGGAATAAGGAGTCAATAGTATTACTATAGTCATCTATGGTAACACCAAATCTTGAGTACTGTGTTTAGCTATGGGTGCCACATTTTAGGAATGACACTGATAAGGTCCACATGATGATTCATTGAAAACCTGAAGAAGAGTTAGGGAGATATGATTGCTGTCTTTAAATATTTGAAGGACTGAAACATAGTAATGGGAATAGACTTACAATTAATTCAATCCAGATTCAGTCAAGGTTAGTTGTCATGGACAATTCTTGATAAAACCAAGCTGCCTCTGATCATTATTTCATTTTCTAAATGCTCACTAGCTAATTTTTAATATAATTGAACCCAGATAGCAGATCTTCTAGCAATGGGTGGAAATTGCAGACAGGTAAATTTAGACTTGATATATGAAAACCTTCCTATAATTTAGAGCTCTGCAAAGGAGAATGCCCTGCCCTTGGAGGTGGCAAGTTCCAGTTCACATGATCCAACAAAAACTGGGTTATTACTTTTTGGTTATGTTTTGTAAAAAGGATTCTTTTTCAGGTATAGGCTGGGCTACATGACCTTTGGAGTTTCCTTTCAATTCTGAAATTCTGGTTCTGTTTTATTATTATTTGGTGAGGCAATTGGGGTTAAGTGACTTGGCCAGAGTCACACAGCCATTGAGTGTTATGTGTCTGAGGCTGGATTTGAGCTCCGGTCCTCCTGACTCCAGGGCTGGTGCTCTATCCACTGCACTATACCTAGCTGCCTCTGAAATTTTGATTCTATTTTAACTATCATTACTCCAAGTTTATGAACCCCTTGAGAAGAGGAATTATTCCATAGTCACCTCTGTATTCCCCACAGTACCTTGAAAAAGCTCTTGTATACAACAGTTGTCAGTATTTGCTGAATTGAGTCCTAGACAAGTTTTGTATATCTACCTTGCTTTTGATGGTGTTCAGTTTCTCATGTCCCTAAAAGTATTCTACAATGGGTGGAACAGAGGCAGCTCTTAAAGGGGAGGAAGAAGGAGGTGCCATTCCTAATGAAGAGTAAATCTGCTGATGGATGGAAGTAATGAACTAGTAGGTATCCAAATGCGGGTAAAACATTCCTGAAATTGCAGAACATCCCTGAGATTGCAGAGGACAGACCAGTCCAGGCAAAGGAATCCCAACACAAGGAGTAGCTATCTCTGGTGGGTTTTATAGAGTCCTCAAGGGCCCCTTAGGGGTTAGATATTTCAAGGTCATTGTAAGTGAACTTGAAGATTCTTTCTGAAACATCACTCAGTTGAGCCTGGTTCTCATGCCACAGGTATAGATAACCTACAATGTGCATTATCCCTAATGCAACATCTCCAGAGTTCAGCTGCTACTTCTTGGAAAACACCATCGCTGTTACTCTTTCCTTCTCCTGAACACTTAAGACAGTAGCTACTTCCCTACAGCTTAATAATGAAGTTCTCAGAGGTGAGTATGGGGGTGGAGTTGGACCCACAAATTCAAATTCTAGGAGCCATCCCTAAGGCTCTACACACCCATGGTTAATTCCTCATTGATCCATCAAATGAACATCATTATCAATCATCCATTGTGTACTAGTGGATAGAATATTGGCCTTGGATTCAGAAAGACTGGGGTTTAAGCACTGCCCTGGGCAATTACTAGCTGTGTAACCCTAGGAAAGACACTTAAATTCTCCTAGTCTCAGTTCTACATCTGCAATGGGGGTGGAGGAAATGAAAATACCCAGAGTATTTTCTTCATAATTATTGTGAAGCTCAAACGACAATATGGGAAAGCTAGGTGGCACAAAGGATAGAGTGCTGAACCTGGAGTCAGGAAGGCCAAGTTCAAATCCAGCCCCAGACACTTACTAGCTGTATGACTCTGGACAAATCATCTTAACTTGTTTGCCTCAGTTTCCTCATCTGTAACATTTCAGTTGTTGTTCAATTGTGTCTGACTCTTTGTGAACCTGTTTGGGGTTTTCTTGGCAATGATCCTGGAATGGTCTGACATATTTTTCTCCAGCTTATTTTACAGAGGAGGGAACTGAGGCAAACTGGGTTAAGTGATTTGCCCTGGGTCACACAGCTAGGAAGTGTCTGAGGCCAGATTTGAACTCCAGACAATGAGGCTTCCATGTGTCACCTAGTGGCCCATGGTGATTATAATAGCACCTACCTTGTAGATTGTTATGAGGATCAAATGAGATGATATTTGTAAAAAGTACCTGGCATATAGTAGGCACTATGTAAACACTAGGTATTACATGCCCACAAAGTGCTTTGCAAATCTTTAAGTGCTATATACATGTCAATCATTTTTTGCTATCATTCATCAGGCGTTTAGTGAGTTCCTGCCAGCGTTTTGTGGTCAAAAGATCATATATTGAACAGGGTGACAAGAAATTTGAATTGTAGTCTCGGTACCACAACTAATTTCTCATGTGACCTTGGACAAGTTGCTTTCCTCTCTAGGTGTCAGATTCCCCATGTAGAAGGATAGCTAGTCTTTATACGGCTTTAAAATTAGGAATTACTTTCTCTACATGATCTCATTTGATCCCCTTAGAATTAGTTGATTGGACAGGATGATCTCTCAGGTCTCCTGGCAATCCAGACGTTCTATGTAATTTGATCTACTATATCCCAGTCACTTCTAAGAGTATAATGGAAAGCCGCCTGGGGAAACCTAACTCTCGATACATATGCTATACCATCTGGAGAGCCCCACCCCACAGATCACTGAAGTTCCTCTGCCTCCAGGCGGCCTCTCCCTTGCCCTTAAACTTCCTCATTTCAGGTCCTGGGAGCCTGGAGATGTTTGCGCAATCCATGTCTGGTCTCTTCTCTCCCCTAGAGTTTCCAGGTCTTTTCCCCAATATACCTGCTCCCACCTGCGGTGAAGACAATAATGATGCGAATTTCTCTCTTCCTCTGTGTCTTGCCCTGCTCCACTGCTTGGATGAGTTGAGTTAAATTTCCCCCGCCTTTCTGATGTCACATCCTGTTTCAGCCTCCATCCCTTCCAGCTGCTACCTCCCGGGTGTGTATGTGTATGTGTATGTGTGTGTGTGAGTGTGGGAGACTGTGTGTGCGCGCGAGCGTGTGCGCGCGCGCTTTGTGTGTGCCCTCCCTGCGCCACCCCGCCCCCTCCCCCTTTTCCAAGCAAACTTTTGGCATAGCAGACAGAGCCCATCATTTCGTGCTCCAGTGCATCCCTCTTCGCAAATGCTTCGCGATCAGGGGAGCCATTAGGAGAGGGAAGGAGGGGGAAAAAACCAGTCAGCCCTAGCCCAGGAGACTGGCGAGGGGAGAAACTGGGGATATAATAAATATGCAAAGTGGAGGCTTTGCAAAGCAGATTCCTAGCTCTGCCTTCTCCGGGTGCTGAAAGGCACAGCACAGGGACTGAGGGAGGAAGAGAGGGAAAATCACAGAAAAGCCAGCATCGCCGAGAAGAGCGACTTCACGCAGCCGCCAGAGGACCGGGGATCCGCATGCCCGGAGGCTGGAGCTGGGAGCGAGAGATGCGACCGGCAAGCAAGCTTCTGAGTCTCTTCTTCCTCATCCTGATGGGCACTGAACTCACTCAAGTAGGTCTCTCCAACGCCATTTTCCTGCTAGAGCCGCCCGGCCCCTCGGGAAGCCGGAGAAAGTCGGGGAGCAGGTGCCTGTTGGCCACCGATCCCCTGCGCTCCTGTCCCTGTCCCCGTCCCCTCCCCCTTCCCTGGATCCCGAGCCCGCTTTAGAGGTCAGCCAGCGTACCGCTTCCTCCGCGAGCCCGGAGCAAGGAGCGAACAGCGGGCGGGGGCTGGGACCCAGGCTTTTGAAGACTGTGGGCAGGTTGCCCGGGGGCTGATGCCCTGCCCAGGTGGGCTAACCGTCTTCTCCATTATCCGATGAGGAGAGCGGGGAGGGGGTGTTCAAGCACCCCTCCCCAATTAAAAGTTCTCATGCCAGGCATAAGGCAGGCAAAGCTAGGAAGAGGGCAGGGTTTTCACCAACCCTAGCCTTGGCGTTTCCGGAGACACTGAGAACTAACCCTCATCTCCAACACAAACACACACACACAGCGCGGCCACCATCCCCATCTGCCAACACACTCATATCACCTATCACCCTCATTTGGCTTTGGATTCAATTCCCCTTTTAGTGTATGAATGACTGTGGGGACAAAGGAAAATTGTCTCTGCTTATCAAAACACAAGACTAGAAAGGGCTGTGGGTAATGAAGAAGTCTGTCAATGGTACCATGGTCAGGGCTTTGTGTGGATGGACACATATGCAATATTAATTATGTGTATGTGCTGTATAATTATCAGCGTGTATCATACCAAGCCAACCATTATAATCACTTGGAAGATGTCTAAATGTGTATATATCTAGTAGATCTACTGTGTGCATTACCTATCTTTTTATGTCTCCAGAAGGTTCATGTAATAGATAAGAAAGGGAGCAGTGTGTGTGTTTCTGGGGGGGGGGGTGTGAATATACCCCTGGCACGTGTTTGTAAATAAAACAACCAAGGAACCTTTCATAGTTGTACTGATTTAGGGTGACATTTAAACGTCCTTTAATGCCTCCGTCTGTGCCATGCTGGGAGTCGATGATTTTATGGCTTGGACTGCCAACTAGCTCAGTTTATTTCTGAGTTTTGGGTCCAAGACAAAATAATTTTTAAGGGGTTAGTATGAAAAGTGCAGACAGAGGGGGTCAGCTTCTTTCCACACCTCTCTCTCTGTCTCTGTCTCTGTCTCTGTCTCTCTCTGTCTCTGTCTCTCTGTCTCTGTCTCTCTCTGTCTCTCTCTCTGTCTCTCTCTGTCTCTCTCTCTCTCTCTCCTTTTTCACTCCCTCCCTCTAACACACATGCACCCAGGCTGCAAGCAGGGTCAGATTTACAAAGAACTGCTCTGGAAGGAAATAAGAATGAGCTTTAATTAAGCATGTTAACTCCCTGCAGTCACTAAGCAGAGTTGTGCTGCTTCCTCACTTAGTTTCAGCTTGTCCTGCTCCCAGGTGATGATTGGCTGTGACTTACCCTGAGGAACTAGTTGAAGAGAAACTAACAGGACATAATGTGCTGGACTCATCTGGGGACATCCCCTGTCATAATGATTTTCTTATCACCATCACCTCTTCCCTCAAGGACATTTTTATAGCTTCTTTTCAAAGAGGTTCTCTTTCCTAGGAGAAACGTTAGACTCAACCTTAATTAAGGGCAGTGCCTCTGTGGTGGCAAATGGGCTCTCTCAACCTCTTGAATTCTCACTAAAGTCATTTGAAACCTCTCCAACTCCACCCACCACCAAATCCATCCTTCTTTCCCTTCCCCTGCCCCCAAAGTGATTTGTATTGGAATCTGAACCTGAGGTTGTCAGCTAGATGGGCGCCCAAGAGTTCAGGACCATGGTCAGTTCCCTACTTGGTCAGACCCAAAGAGTGGCTTGATTAGTTTACCTCTGCCCTGCAATTTCAAGTCTAGCACCCAGGGCAGAGTTGCCATATACAATTGAATACCTTACCTTCCTCCTTTCTTCCTAAATTTCAACAGGAATATCTCTTGAATCCCAAAACCCTACCTCACAGAAATCAAAATTTGAATTTGAGATCCTGCTTTAGAAAGTGATATTTAGAAGAAGAATTAGACTTATGATTGGCCCAAGGGGCAGAAATGGGGGGAAAAAAACGGGTGAAAGCTACAGGGAAATAGGTTTTGGATGAATTTAAGTAAAAAAAAACCTTCATAACAAATACATATATTTTTAAATGGAATGGTACTCATGTTACAGAATGGTAACTCTACCAGCCCCACAATCTCCTAATCACTCTATGCAGAAAGAAGTACTGAGGGATCAGTTTGCTTTCCACCCCTAAGTTCTTCAATTATCCCAGAAGCTTACTCCCCAGAGATAGCTAGCCCCAGATAGCTACCTCCAAGTTGGTTCAGGCAGGCCATATACTCTTGACTGCCACCCCTGAATCTCTCACCTGTGAAACAACTTGGTTCTAACTCATTTAGAAGACATACCTTGGAGTATACCCCTGGGGGAAGCCTTTCTTTCTTTTCTTAATCCCAGTATGAGCTTCCCCTAGGGAGCCCAAACTGTACACTGCCTCAAATAAGAAAGGAAGGAAGGAAGGAAGGAAGGAAAGAAAGAAAGAAAGAAAGAAAGAAGGAAAGAAAAACACTTGCTAGGATTAGAGAAGTGAAGACAAAACACTACTGATGAGTGAAGGCTTATCCTTTTGTTTTCCATTCTGTTGTGATCATTTATTCTTTCCTTTCTCTCTTCTAGACAGATCTAAAATTGAGAGGCAGCTTAGCACTGTATAGTAGATGGAGAGCTGGCCTTGTGGTCAGAAAGACCTGCATTAAAAGATCTGTTAAAGATTCCTCTGACACATACTGGTGGTGTGGCCCTGGGCAGATCACTTATTTTCTAAATTACCCTAGGCATATCTCAAAGACTATAAGATACAGAAGAGTTGCTGGTCTGTATCAATAGAGGGAGTTTCCATGCCAGAAATTTCCACATTGATGAAATCTCAAGTTCAGACCAAAACTAAAAATGTGCTTGATAGATAGTGGCCTTGCAAATAACTTCCTGTCACATTTAAGATTTTAACAAGGTAGGAGATTTGATTATCATAAACTCCCAAAATTCAAAAGTACCTGGAGACCATCTAGTCCAATCTGTACCTGAACAGAAATGACTAATACAATATCTCTTCAAAGTGACCTTCCAGCCTTTGTTTGAAGACCCTGTAATGATGAAGAACTCACTTCTTCCCCAGTCAGCCTGTTCCATTTTAAAATATATCTAATTGTTAGGGAGTTTTTTCTTACATTGAACCAAAATCTGCCTTCCTGCAACTTTTACCCATTTGAATGAATGAATGAATAAAGCAAAGCACTGTGCTAAACACTGAAGATGCAAATAGAAAAGTAATACAGTCCCTGCCTTCAATGAGCTCACATTCTAATGGGGGAGGCAACACATGTGGAGGGATTTAATAGACAGTCAGATGGAAAAGTCCCGTGGTCCTTAAGGTGCAGCAGCAAAGCAGATGTTCATTAATGCCTCTTCTTTCATGTAATTTCCACTCATAAAAATATATCAGTTTCTGCTGTTGACTCATTTGACAACGCCAAGGACTTTTATGACAAGAACTTTCTTTTCTTCTTCTTCAGTAGCTGTGGTTGCAGCACCTGTGGAAGCAGTATCCAGACTGTATCTCCATAGGGATTGCTTCCCACTATGCCTAAAGGTACAGAGCTGAAAGCATTGCTGTTCCTAAAGGTCTTGGGCTGAGGGTCCTAGGCTATCTCCATCAACATCTGAGGGGAGATGGTGGTCAAGATATGGTGGCACTTTGATTTGCCTGGTCCATTCTGCCTCCTGTCTTTGTCTCAGGATGCCTTGCTCCTTCAGCCAAGCTGGCTTAACTCCCCTGTGGGTGACAGTTGTTTGGTAGTCTGGCAGGATTGTTGGCTTCTTCCCCACATGAGTGGCTCCCCCATTTCTTCTAGTTCTGCCTCCTTGGGTCAACTAATACAAGTTTAATCTCTTTTTCACATGATAGTACTTCAGATATTTGAAGGTGCCATTACTCCCACACCTCTCTGAACCCTCTGCACACAAGGCACAAGTCTTCTCTTCTTTAGAGTATAAAACTGCCTGGCCAATATAAAGACAATCCTTTGTTAACATACTAATTGTATCTTTATTTGATAAATGCTGCTTGCAGTATTCAGGCAGTCTCACTGGCCTTATTATTACATTTGCACCACCTATTTATTCTCTGGACAATGGAAGTTACTCTGAACAAATCCATTAGTTACTAAATGTTACAGAGTACCCACTATGTGCAAGGTCCTGTACATTCATATAGTGGCAAAAATATTGACTTTGTAATAAAAAAAAATCTGGGTTCAAATACTGCTCTTCTATTCACTAGTTGTGTAACCTTGACAAGTTGCCCTACATCTCATTTTCCTCATCTGTCATATGATGATTTCTAAAGTCCCTTCCAGTCCTATATATAGTCCATTTTAGTGGGGAAAAAACCTAGACTCAGAATAAGGAAATCAAGGTTCAAATACTACCTCAAAAACCTATCCCTGCGAAACCATGAGAAAGTCACTTCCTTTATCAGAGTCTCACCTTCCTCAACTATAAAATGGGGATAGCAATTCCATTACCTGCCTCATAGAATTATTGTAAGGAGAGTGTAATAAAAATGTGAGCCATTATTGCCCTTTCCCCTTCCCTGTGAGGTCTCCAGGAAAACAGGGATAGTGCCTTATGCATCATTGTGCCTCTTATAGGACCAAACACAGGACCATGGTGAATGTTCATCTGTCCCCTTCCCAGTTTATCTTTTGCATAAAATAGTCTCCTGAACAAAGCAAAAATATGCAAACAAAAAGTATAATTACGATGACTAAGCTTGCCCTAGATTAAGAGACAGGAAAATGCATTTCCCTTCTTTCCTTGCAGAACTGAGGGACTATCACATACTGTCAGACTTGGTTGATTGATGGATTAGTTTTGTTGACATGCTTTTTTGGCCCTTTTGAAAACTTTTTTGTTATAAAAAATGATTCACAGGAAAGGAGGGAGGGGAAGGATAGATTTGGAAATGAAGGCAATGTTAAAACAAAAAAAAAATCCCCAAATTTTTAATGGAATATAATGCATTCTCCTTAACCTTGTACATAAGAGCCTTCACAATCTGGCTGTCACCTACATTTTTGGCTTTATGTCACCCTCTTTACCCTCCAACCAAACTGATCAATTTGCTGTTTTTCTAACGCAACATGCTATCTCATGCTTATGCCCATTCACACATGCTATCTTTCCAGGCCTGAGATGTATTCTGTTCTTATCTTTCCTCTTAAGAATGTATCTTCTCTTTCTCTGAGGCCCAGCTCAGATGCCACCTCCTCCATGAAGCCTTCCATGATTCTCTCAAATAAAAATGTTCTCTCCTTCCTCAGGTTTTTCTAGAGTCCTTGATTTACGTCTCTCCTTTTCTTCCATCATACTCTATCTGTTATGGATATGTACTATACCTCATTCTCCCACCCCACCAAGCAGAATGTAAACCCCTTGAATATAGGAAGTTCCATTTTTTATCTTTATATCCCAACTGCCTAGCATAGTTCCTTGTACCTAACAGAGTCATGATCAGGGAGTATTTGTTAAAGTGAATTAAGCTGAATCAAGTCAAATTAAGCTGAATCCACTGAGTTGGGAAATTTTCCATGAACCATGTAGATCACAGTCTAGAAGTGCTGCTGTGTGTAGTGGTCCTCCATAGATTTTGATATCTGAAGGAGGAAGCTCATGGTAAAATGAAACATAAGTGAATATTTAGTACCAGACAATATATAGGTCAGATTGAGGTGGAAGGCTTTCCCAAGTTTAGCCTTTAATAGGCATTATGGTGTATTTGGACTTAAGTAAGCTGTTAATTCTAAGGGTTTAAGGAAGTACTAGTGGCTGGACAGGACTAAGCAGCTGTAGATAGCCTTCATGGCAAAGCTACAATGACAGTGGGGGTATTAAATTGTAAATCTGCAGCATGAGGCAGCTGCTTCATCTCATAAAGCAATTTGTGTCTCATTTCACTAACTTCAGCCTTCACCAATAAAAAGAAAGGTAATTTTCTGCCTTGGGTTGTATTTATTGCTAAAGTTATCAGGCCTTGTAATCAGTATTAACATCACCATGTAAAGTAATACAAAACTAATTACTAGCTAAACTGAATTAGATCCATGGCAAATGTAAGCTGCCTTGACAGTCAGAGAAGCCAATTTTCAGTCCTGAATGATGTTCACAACTTTGAAACCACTAACCATGAGGTCATAACAACTGGTGGATTTATTGCTCAACATGAATGTGATTTGGATTGTAGTGGGGGAGATGGGGGCCTAGAAAGAGGGAAGAGAAGATGAAAAATGAGAATGTTCATTTTCCTATTTGTTATTTTGCCTTTGAGGAACACAGCATGTGCTTGAAATGCTGTGAAATGAGCAGAAGAGGTCAGAGACAGCAAAGAGGGAAGCAAACAGCTTTAGCACATTTAGAAAGCAGCCAAAATGAGGTAGCTGATACATACTGAATAAATCTCACCTTTTTAGAAATACCTTTGAGGGTTATTTTCCCTGGGATATCTTCTGGAATATCCAAATCCTTTCGTTGTGGTTGACCTTGAAACTTGGTAACAACCCAATAGCCAATTGTGGTAGAAAGAAAATTGAGATGGGAATCAGGACCCTCGGCTCTTTTCCTAACTCTGCCGCTTACTAGCTGAGTGACTCTGAGACTTCAGTTTCCTAACTGGCAAAATGATGTCACTTCCAAACTGGAAGAGACTTTAAAGATTTAGTCCAACCCTTTGTCTCAACTTTAAAATTCCATGACCCTAAATCTGAAGTTTATATCTAAAGACCCTTCGCTGGATTGGCGATTTCTTAGGAGTCTGGGATTTTAGAGAAAGTGCAGTTCCCATGACCCCAGGGTAAGAAGCAATAGTTTCTGTAATCAAATAGAGCTTTTGTCTCTGTGCCTGCAAACTTTCTAAAATACCCATAATTCCAATTATCTCATTTACTGCAGTTGGCATAGCATTCAAAACATAACAGTGAAGATAATGAGTCCACTGTAAAGAAAATTATTTGGCAATGGAATCATTCTAATTGCTATCCTTAGTGCTTTGTCGATGAAGGACATATTTATTTAGTCTTGAGGAGCCATTTGAGGTATCAGAAAGAGGACTGAACTGGGATTCAGGAGAAGTGAGTTCTGTTCCCTTACAGTATTAGTCTTATAACTTTAGGCAAGACAGTTTCCTCCCTGAGCCTTAACTGAACCTCATCTGTAAGATCGACAACAATCCTTGCTTTAGGTATGCTTACAGGCTTGTTTTGAGGCTTTGATGAAAATATAAAAACATATACCTATATCTATTTTAGATAGATAGATATACTGGGCTATGTAAATTATAAAGTACTATTCAAATGTAAGGGCTTGTCAAGAGCTAGTCTAGATGAGAATTTCTTACAGAATCTATTGTTTGCTTGTTCTATGAGTACATGGAAATGTCATGATGCAAAAGCTCATGATGGACACTTCTTAGTGATGGTGAGATTCTATTGTATCAATAGTGTTTTAGAGATAGAATTCTGCCAATATGCTTGTCTAACAAAAAAAAATTCACTTGTAATGTGTTGAAGTGGGCATTTGAGCTATATATCCATGGTGGCCTTTTTGATCTTTGTACAAAACTAGCAAGCAGACTAAGAGATTAGAGAGACCTAAGGAGAGAAGAGGGAGAACAGGAGATTCCTTGTTGTTTCCAGGTTAAATGGGCTCTCTGGTTAAACGTTCTAGGGAAAACTTGACCTTGCAGAACATGCTTAAGAGATCTGTCCTGGTGTGACTGGTGTTAGGTGTTAGGGAAAGAAATTAGGTTCATAGTCCTTTTTGACTTTTGTTAGAGAATAAGCATAGAAGATTCATGCTGGAAGAGACCTTGGAGTAGAAAAGAGATTTTCAGAGATAGAAGGGCCTTTGAGACATAGAATATTAGAGCTAGAAAGAGTTTTTAGAACATAGAATATCAGAACCAAAAGGGATCTTTAAAAAGACTGTCAGACTTGGAACATGGGATGTCAGATATGGAAGAGACTTTAAAACATGGAATGTCAGAATTGGAAGGGCCCTTGGAGATCATCTAGTCCAACTCTTTCACTTTATAGAAATTATGGGAAAATTATGGCATGAGTGGGTCAAAGAGAATCAGAGGAAAGAAATAGGACACCTAGAAATCTCTTTTGGAAGCAATTCTGGCGCCTGTGTGATATTCCAGCATGTTTAGAGAACCTAGCATGACTCAGAGGACTCTCCTGGGCAAATAGTTTAGGTTAAATGATTCTGTTTCCAGGAATTTAGTGTTCTTGGAACTGGCCTTTGAGTCTTGATTGCACCTGCCCTCTGATATATAGAATCTGGGTTTTCACTGTCTGAGAGTTGTGGCCACATCTGGCTAAGTATTTGGGGTGAAGGGGAATGATGAAGTTACAGCCTGATGAAGCATTAATCAACCAAGAAATATTAATACCTATTAAATAAAGCATTCTCATTGTTATAGGTGATGGGAGAGATCAGAAGTTTAAACAGGACCCAATCCCCACCCCCCCAACTAGAGTTTAGTTTCATAAGGAAATGAAATACAAATACATAGTTAGAAAACAAAAATAATTCATGGTAAGTACACAGGCAGATATAGAGTATTCACCTCCAATGATTAGAATCTTTAGGAAGTTTAAGGAGCCTTTCTTGCTCCCAGGCCAGTTGTTAGTTCCTCTCCTTTCTGAAATCATCATATATTAGTCTGTCTTGTTTCCATTTTGTATCCTGCAGTAGAATTGAAACTCATGAAAGGAAAAAGCTGCTTTTTGGTTTTTAATTTGTACCTCCATTGTAGCACAATGCCTTGCCAATGGTAGATGCTTAAAAAATGTTTGTTGACTTGAATCCTCAATAGGGCAGATTATAGAAGGCTTCACAGAGAACGTGACATTTGAATTGGTCTCCAAACAGGGGTGTGTTGGAGCCAGTTCTAAATAGGTTTTTGAGAAGAGCAGATTGTTAAAGTTTCAGTGGGAGCATTTACACCTCAGAAATTGTCAGTTGCTACAAATCAGGGCTGATTTACTGTTTTGTTGATTTCTACACTTAATAAAATGCTAATAATGCAGATTAAACTTAAAGTGCATATGAATGTATCTTGTAGGAGAGAGCCCAGTTATTAAACGTTTGCCAGTACACCTCTGTATTGTTCTATAAACAAGGCTTGAGCTCAAAAGGAGTGCAGTGGAAGACTCTGGGAATGAAATCTTCATGAGACTGGTGGCCTGGTGAATACAGGCTAATAATAACATGCATTTAAGTAGCTTTAAGGTTTGCAAGATGCTTTAAATCCATTATCTCATTTGAACCTTAAAACACTCCTGCCTCTAAAGTAGAAGCATCAAACACATGGCCCACAACTCTTTTGAGTGTTATCTGAACCAAATTAAAATGTAAATGGGAAATATTAAACAAAATAAATAAAAATACAGTAGAACCTAGGTAGTGTTAAAATGTAGTTTTGTAAGTCACTATCCTACCCACAGGGATCCTTATGTACAGCTTACTGACCCCTGTTTTTGAGTTTGACATCTTTGCTCTAAAGGATGGGTAGGACGGAAGGGTAGTGCTGGTGTTCCAGACCTAGGGAACTGTGTGAGTCAAGGTAGGAAGGCAGGATGCTGCAGTTCTTTTTAAGGCAGCAGAGGACCTGGTGAGAGAAGACTACTATGGAAGCTTGTTTTTAGAACAGCAACTACTAGAACCTCAAAGTTATAAAGTCCTTTAAAACATTTTTTTTAATGTGTGTAACTGTTCTTTTTGTACTCACTCAGGGATTCTCAAAGGTCCAAGCAACACTTGTATTTTTGTATTACTGTATGTTTATAATATTGTACAGTTTGTACTTTGGTTCTGGTATGAATTAATCAATTATTTAATTAAAATCACACACCACTTCCTTAGTGTTGATTTAGACATGCTTCTTTCCATTAATTCTTGCATTTCCCCACACCCCTGTCCCTCCTCTCTCATTAGCAAGTGACAAAGGGTGGTCTGGGCAGAGCCCCACTAAAAATCAGTGTGATCTAATTCCTAAAAAGAGAAAAGAAAATGAAAACACCATCTTATTAATGCAGCTGAAGATAACATTAGTGTCCAAATGATGTCTAGTGTGGTCTCCCTGAATTCTGTGCTCTTCAGACCCCATCTGGAATATTATGCTGTGTTGTTACAGGTGTCACATTTTAGGAAGGGCATTGACAAACTGGTACCTGTCCAAAGTGGGAGACCCAGGACAATGAGTAGGACTCAAAATCATGCCATAGAAGATTGATTTGAAGGAATTAAGGATGTTTAGCTTAGAAAAGAAAGCACTAAGCAGAGGTATGACATAACTGCTCTATTCAAATATCTGAAGGACTGTCATGGGGATGAGGGAAGATATTTAGTCCATGTGGCTCGAGAGAAAAGTTACAAAAGAGACAGATTTCAGGTTAATATAAGAAAGATCTTTTTAATAACCAAAGCTGTATAACAGTGGAATGTTTTAGGTGGACTAGGAGTTAGAAAACCTGGCATTTCCAGTCTTTGTTATGTAACTTAATAGTCATGTCACCTTTCACTTTAAAAACACACAAGTTAATAATCACCTCCTAAATGTTTTTCACTTTAGGGGCCCAATTAAAACTATGTCAAGGGGCAGCTAGGTGGCACAGTGGATAGAGCACTGGCTCTGAAGTCAGGAGGACCTGAGTTCAAATCCAGCCTCAAATCACTTGACACTTAATAGCTGTGTGACCCTAGGCAAGTCACTTAACCCCAATTGCCTAAAAAGGAAAAAAAAAAGGAAAACTATGTCAAGAAGGACAGCATGGCACAAAGGAAAGAGCCCATCAGACCACTGGTTCCTCTGGGAGGCTTGATTTCTTCACCTGCAAATTAAGGGGAATCCTGCCCTATTTCCTGTTGTGAAGATTAAATGAATGTGTGAAAACTTGTTGAAAACTGTAAATCTCTGTAAAATGTGATATGTCACCATTTTTGTAACTACTGACTCTAGTAACTCTTTAGTGCCAATATAGGAAAAAGAATTTAGACCATGGGTCCTTGGATTGCAAGAGAGACCTGATCTTTCTTGTACAGAATTTCCAGTGTATTTTGTACCCTCAGGTGAACAGCAGTTTTGTTTTTATTATATCTAGATGTTCAATTTCATATTTCTTCCCATGCCTATCTGCAAATGGTCAGTAATTTAAGTTTTTGAGATTTGTCTGGATCACCAAGAAGCTAAGTGACTTGCCCAAGGTCATGAGAGTGTGAGAATGGTAAGAATGGTAAGAATGTGTCAGAAGCAGGATTTGAACCTTAGTTCTTCCTGATTCCAAGATTGGTCCTCTCTTATGACTTATGTTTTTCCACCTGCTCCCCTTTGGGGAGTTGGGTGTGGGGTTGCCAACAGTTTGGTTTCTGTCCTCTTGGTAGACAGTAGAGTAAGAATATTTCATGGTAAATTGAAATCAGTGTTTTTCTCATCTGTTTTAATGCCATGTTCACCAATTTTGTTGTTATCTTTTTTTAAAGAACTACTGAATCTCAGAAAATAAAAAGGTTTGTAACAACCTGTAAATATATCTCACAGAATACTCTTAGAGCTAGAAAGGATTGCCCCCTTTTGCAGATGAGATTACTAAAGTCTAGAAAGGGGAAGGGACTTAGCAGAGGTCTGGTGGGTTATTCCCATTGCACTACCCTACCTCTCTTAGCATAAAAGCTTAAATTCTGAGTTTCCCAAAGTCAAAACATTCACAAAGTCCACCCTACCCCATTATCTTGTATTAGTTGAAAAATAATTAGATGCCCAGAGGAGAGGGAACTCTCTGCAATGCTGGATCTACTTGGACAATATTTATAACTGTTAATAAATCAAAGGAATATAGAGTAAATGGTTCCTCGTTAGACAAAGTAGGAAGGAACTCAAGGAAGGAAAAGCCTTCCTCTTCCCTCTTCATCCTCACCATCTCTCTTCTCTGACACTCCCCAGACCCTGGCTCCTCACTCTAGCCTCAAGGCTGTTCATTATTTTGTTTTGTTGTTGTTATTGTTTGTTTTGGGGGTTTTGTTGTTGTTAATGATAGAATTGGCTTTCAGACTTTGGTTTTTAGGTCTGTTTTAGTGGGAGTTAGGGTGGGTGTCTTAGAGCTGTAAAAACACGTAGACCTTGTTGAGTGTAGGAAAACTTGAGGTTACTATTTAAATTTCCTTTTAGGTGTTCTGGATATTGGCTGACATCACAGAACCCATAATCCAACTCCCTTCATTTTACAAAAAGCCCTCATTTGCTTTTAAAGGTACTTTGTATCCCTCCAAATCAGATTGAATTTGCTGCTGGCTTCTCTGCTGACACTTCTAATTGCATTAGAGGGCATTAGTCTGCCTTACCTTGAGGTGTTATGAATGATTATCTATTTGATTTTTTTTCATTGTAATAATGAGACTAATAGCCTAAGCCTGGAGGTAATGAACCTTCTCTATGATGGCTTCACTTTAAAAACAAATATCCCAAGGCCCTCTATAGTGCCTTTTGACTTTCTGTCTGTGTTCTGAACTGAACCACTGGTGGTTTTTCTGGTCCAAATCTCATATGTGTGTATATGTATATAATACATGTATGTATGAGAGCAAAAGCTTTTTTTTTCTAAGTAAAAAAAACCAGTAGTGCAGAAAAACTCAATGATGATGATGATGAGAAGGTCTCAACCTTCTCAGAAATACACCTTGATATAGCTTACTTAGCTATCGCTAAGTAAGTTGGGTCCTCTTGACTCAAGAGTAGCGATTGTAAATTCTTATGGGACATGACCTGTATGACAAAATCACAAACACTTCTATCAATCAAAAATTTATTAAGAGCCTACTATATGCCAAGTGTAGGGCTAGACACTGTGATTGCAAAGTCAAAAATGATATAGTCCCAGCCATCAAGGAGCTTATACCTCAAAGTCAGGAAGAATTGCTTATTTGTTTGTTTGTTTGTCAAAAAGAAAAGAAAAGAGCTCTATGATTAGTTAAATCTCAAAGGATCTCAGCTCTGGGAGCATGAGAAGTTACTTTTTTTTTCTTATTCAATAATATATGCTGGGTATTTTGTAAAGTTTATTCCCTATGCCTCCCCCAACCAAGGGAAAAACAATTTGAGAATTTGAATAGCTTTGAGCTAATGAGTGCTTAAAAGTAGTCTCCCCTCAACTTTCCTCCCACTTTGACTTCCCAACATACTTCATAGCTTAGGATAGGAACTGATACATAAATACATGAAATACTTGCAGCCCTGGAAACTCCTCCTATCACAGTAACACAGGTAGCAACTCCTCTATGACCTAATTGTTGAGTCCTATAGTGCTTTCAGAAGCATAAAGAGGTTAAGTGACTTACTCTGGGTCACACAGCCAGTAAGTGTCAGAGGTGACACTTGAATCTACATCTTCATGATTAGGAGCAGAACTACCTGTGAGACTTTGGGCAAACCATTTAACCTCTCTGGCCTTCAGTTCCTTCATCTATAAAATGACAGGCTTGCACTAAATGATCTCTGATGTCTCTTCTAGTTTTAAACCTATTATGCTATGATAAATTCTTTGCACGAATTAGAATGTTGTTTCTATGTCTACTCACATGTACATACCTCAGGTTTACGTGTGCAAAGTAGGTGCTCAGTTAATGTTTGTTTTGCTTTATTGGATGGATGCCATCTGGGAAACATCCAAATTGATCCAAAAGAATTAAGGTGTTATTGTTTTGTATCAAGAGAGTGTAATGATGTCTAATCTATGCTGGGAAAATTTGAAAATATGGTGGTTGCCACAGGTTTTTGAAGCCAGAGGTCAAGAGTGATTATCCAGGTCTAGATTCCTTTTCTAGATTTCTTTAAATGAAAGAAGACGAGGGAATGTCTCTGAGATTCTGTGAGTTACCTGCCTTTAAAGTCCCATAAAGTATTCCTTTAGCTGATGAGGTCTGTTTGCTATCAAACAATAAAGACTGTAGTACCAATTTGCACTGGAAGATGGCACCATTCCCCAACAAGTGGATTAGGCTCCCGACCCTGAACATACTGTGCTTGCCAGGGTCACATTCATAATTAAACAAGAAATTGGTTAGTTTTGTTTATCAGAGTGGATAGTCTCCAGCCCCCTACCCGCATGCACATGCAGAGAATTGTGCCAATGTAATTTTAAAAATTTCATTAAAATCCGATTTGTGTCAGAGTTCTGTCATCCAACTGTACTTGGCTTATTTGGCCGTAAGTTTGGAAAAGGTAATAGAGACACCAAGGAGGATTATTCCTTTGCCTTGAATTCTTAAGAGTAGATGGAGCAACATGTTCCTAAGGGTCCTTTGATTTCTCCAGAGCCAGACCATGGGATTTCTATATGTAGAGAGCATTAGCTACATTCAGCCACAGAATTAATCTTTAATCTCCCTTTCAGACTTGGAGTATTTTAATGGTAACCTAAGTATAAAAGAAAGCGAAAACCAGGGAGGGTTATAAGGGTGTCTTCACTACCAATATGATTGGAAAACCTTGATCTAAGAGCTTAGGGAGATCAGTTTTCAGCTCAGATTAGAGGTCATTCGAAAATTTGAAAATGCTATTAACATGGGGATTTCTGAAGGTATCAGTGCAGCTGGTTCTAATGAATCAGTGGCAAATGCCTGGCCCATAGCAAGCTCAAGACACTGCAGATTGCCAGAGAAGAGAAATGAATACATGCACATCTATCTATCTATCTATCTATCTACCTATCTATCTATCTATCTATCTATCTATCTATCTATCTATCTATCTATCTATCTCAGAGATCAGGAACAGAAAAAAGCAGTTTTTGCAACTCACGAATACCCTTCACAATACATCTCACAAGGTGACTCCTTGAAAATCATACCCACTACCATGCACATACTAGGAGGCACGACCAGGTTTGTGGGGATATTTGGGGCCCTTTGGATCCCCCAGTTTCTTTCCCTTTTAGAATCACATATTCTTTTGCTCACCTGGAGTTTCCCAAAAATCCAAATGGCCAAACTCCAGGGAGGAGGGAACCAAAAGGGCTGGCATTGAATCCCAGAATGTTACAGTTGGAAGAGATCTTAGAGACCATATATTCCAACCCCCTCATTTTACAGATGTGGAAACTGAGGTCCAGAGAGTGGAAGCAACTCGCCTAAGTTCAAACGACAAATTGGTGGCAGAACCAGGCCTGAAATTCAGATCTTGCCGGTCTACCCGTTACAAACTATCCTATTTTTGCATTCAGCTGGACTCAGTTTGAGTGGATTGGTGGCATTAGTGAGCTGGGATAGGAAGGAGAGAGATGTAAATATAAATCAAACTCTTGGATTTGGTTTGTAGGATTGATGGCAGGGTGCAACACTAGGACACAGATTTCAAAACAGTTTTCTTAGCATTGACTGACAAAGAACTTCTGAGGCAAGAGATGTGGCAACCTTTCCCCCACCCTGTCCCGTGTAGTACATGAGGAGACAGGGCGGAGGAAGAATGGGGGGGACAGGAGGCTAAACCTAACCAAGGCATCTGGAGAGATCCAGTAGCTCTCAGAGCATCCCCTGCCCTGGCTACATCTCTGACCACCCCTTTCTAACAGCCAGAAATGGAACTGGCCCTGTCCTAAGCTCCTTACGTCCTTGGAGAAAAAAAAAAGCATCTATTGAAAAGAAGGGCTGGATACCTGTTGGGGGGGGAGTCTCATGTTTAAGGAGCATCTGGTGATTGGGTGATGTCAGCTGGGGGTGACCACACCTGCCGCCCATACTAAAAACAAGCAATGGGGAAGGGAGCCAACAGAGACGAAGAAGAAAGAAAAGAAAATGGAGAGAGAAGGAAGAACAGAGAGGAAGGAGATACGGGATCTGGGGAAGAGGGAGGAGACAATGAGAGAAAGATTTTTGAAGCAAGCCAGAGTAGTGACACTGGCCCATATAAACCTAGGTTGTAATTTCAACCGGTTTAGCGATAGAAGCTTGTAGGTCTCTGTTTCAACCACCAGAGGGAAGCGGGGAGCAAGAACGAAAGGGAGAAAGTAGAGGAAAAATACACCCATTTTGACATCAGATTGCGTTTTTCTACACCAATCCCCAGGTCTCCGCCTCTTTTTCCCTTCCATCCTCCCTCTACCCCTTCTCCTCCCCTATTCAGCCCGCCCCTTAGTCAGTTTCAGGCATGCCAATTCTCAGCACCTGGGAGACGTCTGGAGGGCTGAGAGCGGGATCTTGAAAAAAAAGGGGGGGGAGAAATATTTCCAAATCCCCCTCCCCTCTCTGAATCCCTTCAACCCCAGTCCTTTTCCCTGTCCTCTCTCCAGGCTAGGGTTCCTGTAGCCGGCTATAGCCGCACCCCGCCCTCCCTTGTCTTCCTCTCTGCCTCCCTCCTTGTTCAGCGGCCCTAGTCCGTCCCTGCCTTTTCCCGGTCGGTCTCCGCAGCCTGAGCGCCTCTCCCACCCACCCCCCAACACCCCCCCCCCGCGCTGGCTAAAAGGAGGAGACCTCGCTCCACTTCTCTCCTTCCCGCGGTGCGGTGCCAGATCGGAGAACCTCTTGACTAAAGGGGGTTAAAAGAGCGAGGGAAGGTGGGAGAGTGAGCCGAGGGGCAGGAACAGAGAGCAAAGGCAGCGCATCCTCTGAGCTGGGCACGATGTCCAAGGGGCGAGTGGCGTCGCTGGAGCGGAGGCAGGTAGAGGAGGTGCCGGAGCGCAGCGCGCTGCTCCAAGCCACTTCTTCAGAATGAAGGCTGGTTGGAGGAGGCGACTGGAGCCGCGATGTCGGTGCCGCTGCTCAAGATTGGGGTTGTGCTGAGCACCATGGCCATGATCACCAACTGGATGTCTCAGACACTGCCCTCGCTGGTGGGGCTCAATACCACGAAGTTGACCGCGGCCAGCGGGGGGACGCTGGATAGGAGCACCGGTGTAAGTTCCCCCTTTGCCCCCGACCCCCAAGTGGCTTCTTCTTCTAGCTAAAGGAGCAAGAGGGCACGTTGCATGAGTTTACCCCTTTCCTCAGACTGGATCCCTAGGCGGTGGGATGGGTGTAAAATTACAGAGGAGGGCTGTGGGCAGGGGTAGAAGCGGAGCAATGGTGAAGAAAGATTTTTTTGGGGGGGGTTCAAGCACTTTGGGGATGTGGTGACATTCCTAGGGCTCTGCCCCTTCACTTTCCAAGGGACTCGGTTATTTCATTTCTCTTTGCCCTCTGTGCTTCAGATGCTTCTAATAGGTTGGCGCCTTTTTCGTTGCGCAAAGCCTTAGCCTAGGGTCCTCAGTTGGGGCTGGGGGCTGCAGAGTGAAATCCCATTGACTTTGACTTCTCATTAGAATAGATTGTTTTTGTGCGTCGAGCTGCAGCTTTGTCTTTCAAAGAGGTCGGGGCCTGGGCCGCCGAAACTAGAAGGACAAGATAAGGGCAGGGGCTAGGAAAAGAATGGGGTTCAGCGGAGCTTGCGGGGAGAGGCTAGCAGAGTCAAGGGGATGGACACCCCGTGGTCTGACTGCTCTTCGCCCCAGCTCTGCATTCGAGTCTAAATAATGCTTTCTCCCTCTCAGCTCCAGCGGGGGTGGGGGGGTGGGGGGTGGGTCTTTTTTTTTTCCTGTTGCATAACAACACGTTCTACACAAGTTGGAAAGCGGCTGTGCTGGGGTCTTTCAAGGGAGCAGGTGGAGCAGAAGGGCTGGGGGACTGGAGGATTCCTCAAAGCTGGGGGGTGGGGGAGAAGAACAGGAAAACAAATGTCTCCCCCCCCCCCCACACACACACACCTTCGGTCCATCTCTGCTTCTGAAAGCAGATGGCAAAGATGGAAATCCTTGGTTCTTTAATTAAAAGCAGGGTGCAGCTGTCCCTCTCTGGGAGGCAGTCCCTCAAATTCCCAGGAATCGTGGCCAGAGTGAAAGACGTAGTTTCCCATCTTTTGACAGTCTAAGAGCTTATGAATATTAAATCATAACATGAAGGTTTATTTTCCAGAGCTGAAAAGAATATTTGCACGTAGAAAATGTCAGATTTGGAAGGGATCTTTAGAGGTCTTTCAGGGCAATTGTGGGGAGGAATTAAAAGGATAATGGTGAAGTAAAACTGGAGGCAGATTTTTCTAGCTCGTCTTGAACTACTGGAAAATGTGTCTGCCTGAGGTCGTTCTTCTTTTCACTTCCTCTTTATAAGGAAACGACCCCCATTTATTTGAAAGGAGAAGCTGAAGGGCACCCTTCTCCATTGCTTAGTGTTTCCATGTTGAAGAGTTAATAGCCTTGGCTTGGAGCTTAGTGCTTTTCCTCCTCTAAGAAAGATGCTACATTTAAGTATCTTACTTGCTTCAAGAATCACATTGTTTCCTTTAACAACTGCCTTATCACCTTAGATTTTACAGCTGCTTGAGTTAAGAATGACTAAAACTACAATACATTGGTAGTGCAGATTTGAGGGAGAAAAACTACAAATTAATCCCCAGATGACCTGAAACTAATGGAGCTCCATCCATATGCATGCCCTCATAACAGTAGAGTAAAATTCTGGGCAAGCTGTAATCACTTGACCTGATTGCTGCATGGTGTGATCTGAGAACTGTTTGGGGTTCTAGCTTAAACAACCTGTTTCCCCTCCCTCACAGGAAAAGGTGCCCGAATCTGAAAGGTGGTCTCTGCCATTAGTTCCTGTGGGCTTCCAGGTTGCTAGCTGGCAGTCACTGTGGTATGGTTTGGGATAGCAACTGTGAAAAATTCTGTCCAACTTGTTAAAAACCCACAAAACAATTTGCAGGTTAGAGGGGGAGGAAAAGAGAGAGAGAAAGGGAAAGGGGTGAGGGGGAGTCAAATGCTAAGTGTTTTCTCCAAAGCAGTAATTACTTTGCCTCAGGACCTTGGAAGAGCACTAAGGCTCTCATTGATTACTGCTCAACTAATGGGATGCTGGGTACTCTGCTATTACTGCAATTGCACTCCATCTATTTAAGTGTCAGGGAGAAATGGAGCCAGTGTCCCTAATAGCCAGGTATCCCCTTTGCAAGCCTTTGCAAGGGGAGGGAATGCAAGTTCTGATTTCTGAGTGCTGTGCCTACAGAATGTCAACCATATACCCATTCTCTTTGCTCCTCATCTCCGTGCTGTGATTCTCTCCCTCCCCCCGCCACAAATAACATACACACACAAACACACACACACACACCATTCTTGCCCTCTTGGCATAACAGATCAGGTAGAAAATTCTACATTTTCTAAAAACCTCTCAGCTAAACTCGCATTTAAAAAAAAATGAAATTTTGCTTTGCTGTGTTTCTTGAGTTCCAGTACAGATTTTAGAATTTGTATTCTTATCTCTTTGTTTCCATTCTGTTTGAATAGAATCTGGGGTAATAGTAGGAAAAGGAAGGGATTTGTTTAATTTTCATTTAGGTTGAATGGATACATTCCTATTATAGTTCATTACTCACTGGTTGACTGCCTTAGATTTTTCTCTTCTTTTTTTTTCCTCTTTACCCCTGCTCCATGTCCTGACCTGCTGGTGCCCAGGTGTTGCCTACCAACCCAGAGGAAAGCTGGCAAGTGTACAGCTCAGCCCAGGACAGTGAGGGACGGTGTATATGTACAGTGGTGGCCCCCCAGCAGACTATGTGCTCCCGTGATGCCAGGACAAAACAGCTGAGGCAGCTATTAGAAAAGGTAAGCTGTGGGTGGGTGTGGGAATACATGGCTGTGTAATCTGTGTTGGAGTGCAGGAATCAGGGAGGGATTAGTTCTGGATGCAAAGCTTCTGTGGCATACTCATTCTCATTCTCATAGCTATCTGTTGATTGATCGAATGAATGAATGAACAAATGACATGATGTTATGTGACGTGGTGAGTTTTCATCAGACTTGTGTTTGTCAGTTTCAAGTGGGTAACCTTGAGACAGAAGGGCATTTTCATGAAGCCCAGTCCCCTTGTTTTCTTCAAGTGTGGTCACTATCAGGATGACTGAGTAAAATATCCCAGTCCAGCAGGGTGGGGAAGCCGGAATTTATAGTTTTTCACTTTCACACTGACATCCATTTGATTAGTTTTTCATAATCTACAGTGTAAAGAGATCAAAAGATTCTCATTAAAATATATAACTGTGAGATCTAGTGTGGACACAGGAAAACCATTTCATTGAAGAAATCCGGTTTTCTCTGAATGTGCTGACATTCTGATTTAACCTAATTGCAATCTTTAGGGTATGTAATTTCCCTTGCTGTCGAAAGGCTGGGCCTGGGTGATGGTCTGGGCTGGATGTTTGCCACTGATTATGTCTTCCTGGTAAAGCAGTATATTAAGTCATCTTGATAAAACTCTGGGGCTTAGGGATCATTTAGTCTGTGGTTATTAATACATCACTCTAAAGGACTGAAATTGGACTTTTATCACCAGTGGCCACATGATCTTTCACAGTGACCCTGAAGTGACTATTCAAAGACCTCTGATCTTTTGACATGTGGGATGATTTGTTCTCACCACCACCACCACCACCACCATCACCCCATTGTCCCAAGGAAAAAGGGATATTTGGGATATTTGATATAACACCTGTCAGGATGGTACACTTCCTGCTTGAGCTGAGTGTTTCTCTTCATCCTCTCAATATCATGTCAACACACAAGTGAAGCATTCAACCTGTATGAGCCAATGCATTTCAAAGATGGCCCAGGCCCTTTACTTGGAGATTAGATTCACATTTTCCAAAGTGGCCTATTCCTTCACCTATGACATATCCAAAATGGGTTAAAGATTTTTCCTAAGTGTGAAGCAAGTTCCAAATAGTAGGAGGAAAATGGGGGTTTCCTATGTGATAAGTTTTAAGAGGTATCAGAAAGTTCTCTTTCTTGCCCAAAAATATACTATTCTACATTGTATATGAAATAGAGATTCCTTTAGATTCATGAATATTAGCTTTGAAATGGGTAAATACACTGGGCAGGGTTAGGAGATAACAGTTGCTCATACCTAAATGTTGGTAATTTTAATCCAGCTGAGATCTACTTGGAAAGAATAGGAATTTTGAGGAAGAAATATGGTGGCATGGGAGAAGTAACTAGGAGAAGAGTAAAGAAAAAGAGGTTTCATCTACAATTCCTGAGGAGAATATGCACAGGATCATAGAATTTAGAGTTGGAAGGAACCTCAAAGATCACCCAGTTCAACCTTCTAAATTTACAATTTACAGATAAGTGAACCAGGACTCAGAGTGGTTAATGGAGTTGCCCATGGTAACACAAGCCCAGAAGAGATTCACAACTAGGTCTTCTGACTCCAAATCCAGTGGCCTTCCCACTCTAACACAGATGTTCATTTACTTTTGATAGACACATAATTTTTAGAACTGAAGAAATCTCAGAGATCATGTCATCTAACTTAATCATTTTAGGCAAATCCTCCCAGTGGGTGAATAATGATGTTAGGCAAATATGAATCAGTAGGACCGAAGTGTGAATTTAATTCCATTCTATTCCATTCAGTTAAATTCAACAAGCATTTATGATGTGCAAGACACTCTGCTAGTTGAGATACAAAAATTACGATAAAAAAGACCCATCTTCCCTCAAGGAACTGAGAGTTCTGAGTTACCATTATTTGATGAATTGCATGGTGAATTGAAGTGTTGAGAAAGGCTCAGCTAATGACTTTCATGACCTTTCTGGGCCTTAGTTTCCTGAGGGATGAAGTAGGACTAGATGGTCTCTGAAATCCCTTCTAGCTCTAATAAGCAATGATTCTATTAATTACTGTAGCTTCGTGCCTCTCAAATGGGCAGAGTAGTTGGGTTTTTTTTTTTTTTTTTTTTTTTTTTTTTACTGAGTGGTCAGAGAGTTGCCTGTTTGGATTAATAGATGTTATACTTGGTGGCACAATGGACAAAGTGCTGGGCCTAGAGTCAGGAAGACCTGAGTTCAAATCTAGCTTCAGACACTTATTAACTGTGTTACCCTGGGCAAGTCACTTAATCTCTATTCGATTTGGTTTCTTCATCTGTAAAATGGGGATAATAATAGCACCTACCTCCCAGGGTTATTGTGAGGATAAAATGGGATAATAATTGTAAAGTGCTTAGCACAGTGCACATAGTAAGCACTATATAAATATTAGGTATTAATCTTATTATTATTATTTATTATACTTTAGCAAAGCAAGCTGTTTTTTAAAAAAATAGAATAAAGTAAGATGTACTTTGCACTAAAATGGGACTGATTATTAGTGAAGTTTTCTTTGGCTATTCAGAAGGGATATCTGGACTTTGGGTCATCATTTTGAACAGGACAACTCTGTATTATGTGTGCAATTGCCAGTTAATAGAGTTTTGGTTTAGAAAATGTGGAATATGAGATAATTCAAATACTTGGCACCTGCCAACTTTTAAATAAAGGAGAGAATCAGAATCTGGCTGGTTTTCTCATTGGCGAAAGCATACCATTAAGGAGACCAAGGTCACGGATGGAGACCTAGTCAGCTTTGACTGTTGCAAAGGCAGATTCTGCATGCCAACCACCAGCCTTCTTGTAGCTATATATTTTGTCACAAGGGATGCTAGGAGAGAAAGAATGGATGACTTAATGCAATCTATTTATCTTGCTATATTGGAAACAACTCCAATTCAGTTCAATCTAACAAACCTTTATTAAGTCCCTCCTGTGTGTAAGGAATTGTGCTAGGTGCTGGAGATGCAAACACAACAATGAAATGGTTTCTGGCCTCAAGGAGCTTAAATTATCTGGAGGAAGGGCGGGGAATCAGCATGTATACACATGTGTATGTTTATCTAGCATAGACTTTACTGATCAATGTCTGTACCAATAGCTTGATATTCAGAGACTAGCATGGTCTATTAAAATGACCTGGTGAAAACGTAAGATATGATTGTAGAGTGGAATGAGGAAGAATGCTATAGGGAAAAAGAGACTCCTATAATGTGATGTTTGGGGGGGGTAGACAGAGAAAATGGGGTGACAAAAATGACATGATTTTTATTTGCAGAAGACATTGAACCTTTCAAAAACCTCTTTATTCTGTTTGTGCAAATCTGTTCAATTAGGCTACGTCTTAGCCAGATCCACCATGTTTTCCTCAGACTTTAAGGTGCTTAGAAGGCATTTGGGCCTAGGTTACTGCCTATCATCCTTTAGTCTGGTGCCTACAAACCAGTTTTTGTAAATTGACTGAGAGTTTAATCCTTTCTCCCACTCCCTCCACTTTTTGTAGGCATTTTTTATTCTAGAGAAATGGAATTATCTTTGACTAAAATCATCAACAATAAACAAATGGGCACATCTTTTGAGTGCCTTGTATGAGGCATTGTAGCAAAGAGGAAGCATGTCAGGTCTGGAGTCTAACTCAGTTGATAAGCAGTGAATCAAAAAGTTTTTTTTTAAAATACCTACAATGTATCAGGCCCTGTACTAGATAGTTGGGAAATAAAGGAAAAAAATGAAACAGTTCCTGCCCTCAAAGAGCTTCATTTGTATAGACAGGCAGAGAAGATTCACTATGCATATCTACAAGTATATTTAGGATAAACACAAGTTATGTTTAGTATATTAAAAATATACTACACTATAAAAATAAATCAAGATAGTTTGGGGAGGGAGGACACTAGCAGCTTGGGATGTCATGAAAGATTTCATATAGAATGTGGGATTTGGCAGGAATCTTGAAGAAGGTAAGTAATTTTACCCTTTCTTTCCAAGCAAAGGAAACAGCTAATGTAATGTCATGGGGGTGGGAGATGGTTTGTCCAGTGAGGAATGAGAAGAAAATTAGTTTGGATGGACTATAAAATGGAAGGAGATTCATGTATAATGACTGGCAAAAAAAAAAAATTGGTTGAGGTCAGATTGTGAAAGACTTCAAAAACCAAACAAAGAACTTTCTATTTTATTCAAGAGGCAATAGGAAATCACTGGAGTTTGAGTAGGGGAGTAGTATGGTCAGATCTGCCCTTAAAGAAAATACCTTTGAGAGCAGTGTGGAGGGTGGATTAGAGTCTGGAATAACCTGAATCAAGGAGACCAATTAGGAGGCTATTGCAATAGTATAGGAAACAGGGGGCAGCTAGGTGGTACAGTGGATAGAGCTCCAGCCTTGGAATCAGGAGGACCAGAGTTCAAATCTGGCCTCAGACACATGACATTTACTAGCTGTGTGACCTTGAACAAGTCACTTAACACTAATTGCCTCACCAAAAAGCGCAAAAAAAAATAGTATAGGAAACAAATTATGAGTATCTAAATTAAGGTGGTGGCTGTGTCAGTAGAGAAAGGGGGACACATGTGAGAGAAGAACCCTGTAGTTGAAGGCAAATCTCTTTCCCCCCAATATCTCAAGGAGCTCATTTTCATTGTGTACATGAATATTTGATGAGGTAATTCCATAGGGTTTTTGTGAGGGCAGATGAGATCTGTATGTCAGTACTGTAGTAGCTGGTAACAGGACTATTTAGTCCCAGGAGAGTTTAACTCTAGAGAGAAATGGGTAATGAGGGAGAACTTTGCATCCTCTTTCCATGTTTCTAGAGGAACAAGATTTCATATGATTGAAAGCTGAAAGGAACCCTAGAGATCAGCTTGCCCAGCCCCTCATTTTACAGTGGAGAACACAGCTGCCCATTACTTCCTCCCCCAGCTGCTGGTGCCTTCCCTTCAAAAATTACTTCAGAACTCTTCTCTCTCTGAATATACCTTGTCATATGTTTTTGTGTATACATTGTCTCTTTCTTTAGAATGTAAGCTCCTTTAGGCTAGGCATTGTCTTCACTTTTTCTTTTTAATCCCTAGTGTTGAGTACATAGGAAGACCTTAATAAATACTTGCATTGATTGATAGTCCAATGTCACCCAAATACCATCAGAGCTGAGATTTGAACTTAGGTCATCAGATTCCAAATTCAGTGCTCTTTTTTCTGTAAGTTAGTTAGAAACATCTGAAGACTATAAATTCCCAAGAGCTTGAGGCATGGGGATGAGCTTTGGATCTTGGCAAGATGTTGGAGGGTAAGTTTTAATGAGGCTGATTAGAAGCCTGCAACTTGTAATACTCTTGCCTCCTGAGCTTCCCCAGATCACAGGAACATAGATTTGGAGCTGGAAAAGAAGCTAGAGGCCATTTAGTTCAACCTTCTTATTTTACAAATGAGGAAATTGAGAGCTTGCTAAGGGTCATACAACTAATAAATGTCTGAGGTGGGGTTTGAACACAGGTGTTCCTGACTCCTAATCTAGCACTCTATCCAGTATTCCATTTCCCTTTTTGGCTAAACTTACACCAGAGTTATTTGGAAAAGGAAAATCAATCCTAAGTTTTCTTCTAGTGTACTCTTTATTTTTAAGGGATATAACCTGTTTCTTTTGGGTTTTGCTCTTTGAGATTTTTCCTTCCTCAAAAGGAGTATTTATTTTTTCTTGTAAGTATTTGCAGCTAGCAAAAAGGAGCAAAGCACTTTATCTGGACTCACCTCTTTCTATCTGATATTTTACTCATCTCTGCATTTTCTTCTCTTTCTGTGGAGAAGGCTGCAGATGAACAGAAGGAACAAGTAGATGCTCTTTCTCAGCTGGGCTTGGTGTACTTTTTGGGCGGTGGGGATGGGTGTACAACCTTTCTGGGCTTGGCCTCCTTATCTTTAATTGGCTTCTGGAAATATTAAAGGCCAACAATCAGCTGTCCATTTCCTCAGTGCAGATTATTTGAGCACATATTTAATCCAAGACCCTGATAACCTCTGTGACTGAACTTCCTTCCCCTACAACTAGCATGCAAGCTAAATTTGGTAAAAACTCTAGGGGTATGGGAAAGGAAAAGCTCAATGCAAAAGCAGTACCCAGCCTCTGAATGATGTGTAGTGTGCTACCACTCCCTAAATTAACATATATTGCCAAGAAAGAGAGATAGCTTGGTGGCAAATGTACTGGACCAGAGTCAGGAGGCCTTGGGTTTTCAGCCCCTCAGTGCATTAATGAGAGGTAAGTCCTTTAACTCTCCAAGGTTCTGTTTTCCCAACTGTCAAGCAGACACAATGATGATTACCCCGCCCAGCTTTCTGGGTCATTGTGGGTGATCAGATGACACAATAGAGAATGAAAGTGCTTTGGACATTTTAAAGCATTATATAAACAGGAGGGATTGTTGTAAGCTTTATTAGGGCACAATAGCCTTGTTGTTACACATTTGTGAATCCTCTACTAAGCCATTGTCATGGTGCTTAGTGATGTGGAAGATGCCAACATAAAATACTATTCCTATATCCCCACCTTCATGGAGCTCACAGCCTAGTTGGGTTTGATAACACAAACAACTGGTACTTGTATAGGGCTTAAAGGCATGTAAGATACTTTGCACATGTTATCTCTTGCTTTTCTCAAGACTCTCTAAGGTGGGTACTGTTGTCAGTCCTATTTTACAGAGGAGAAAACTAAGGCTGAGTGAGATTAAGTGGCTTGCCCAGAGCCAAAAAGCTAGTCAGTGTCTAAGGCAGGATTTGAACTCGAATATTCCTGACTGTAAAGTCCATCGTTCTACCCACTATATTGCCAGTCACTTTAGTCTGAATGGTGCAGACAATCAGTGTGGTAGGAATTCCAAACGGGCAGAAAGATTCCAAGGTATAATTATGTGCCATTATAATTTAAGAGTCAGTGTGGTGCAATGGACAGAGGGGTAGGATTAAATCACACCTGATATTAGATATATAACCAGGGGGCTAGTCCTGTAATCCCTAGGTGCCTTAGACAACTCCCTAGGATCCACCCCCTAAGTCATAGATGAGTTGCTTTTTATATGTGTGGAGAGCTGCCACACTGGGAATTTCTCGAACTGATGAGACATAGATCCTTCATATATATGCTTAGGAATATGCTTCAAATTGGCTAAAATGGAGAATCTTGAGGATTTTGAGGAGGACAGGAAAAATTTCAGTGAAATAGTTATCCTGCTTTAATGCAATTGAGCTACTGGCATTTTTAAGAAACAAAGAATCTCTTCCCTAGGGAGAGTAAAACCCCATTTCTTCTTTGTAGTCTCCTGACAGAAATCTTAAATGATGAGGCAGGTTTGCACTTATGATTTGCCAATCAGCTTTGCCAGCAGCCAGTCCTCTCCCAAACGCAGGCTTTTAGCCACTGTATTTGTATGCCTGAGACCAAGGTTGTATTATCCAATGGGTGAGTTTTATTTTGATTTACCATTTTTATTTATTTTCTTCAGGATGAGGAAGAGAGGGAAATTTTCCCCCCAAGATGATCATTTACTTTCTTTCTAGGGCTCCATTCATCCATCTAACAAACATTTCTGGGACACCTATTGTGTGCAAACTATTTCACAAAACCCCCAGTAGACACCATTTTAGTCCTCAAGGGACTTAATTTAATAGAGAGAAGGCACAGATAATTGTAATATACAGTAGTATGGGATGAGTGCTATATGAGGGGCAAAATATTCTACTAGAGCTCAAAGGAAGGAGTGATCCTTCCTAGCTGAGGGAAATCAGGGAAGGCTTACAGGTAAGACAGCATTCACATTGGGCCTTGAAGGATGTGTTAGAGGTTCACTCAGTGTAACAGAATGCTAGAGCTTGAAGGGAATCTTAGAAATCATCTCCTTGAACCACCTTGTTTTATAGATAAGCAAAGTGAAGTTCAGAGAATATGTCATTTGTTTACAATTTATAGATAAGCAAAGTGAAGTTCAGAGAATACGTCATTTGTTTACAATCAAACAGCTAGTCAATAGAAAAGTAAGAACTTAAACCTAAGTATTCTGACGCTAAGTCTTTCCAACTACGCCACGTTGTCTCCAAGGCAATTATTCTCAGTGGAGATGCTGGGATAATTTATGGTCCTTGAATAAGTCAGTTGAAAAAGAGACATGGAACTTGGTGGTCAACAAAACAAAAATATGCCTGCTTTGGGATAACTGGGAGAAAACTACTTTTGGGAGAAAAAAAAACAGGAAGAAATCCTCATCACCCCTATGGTCTTCCAAAGTAATATGAACAAAATTTGGTTAAAAAGAGTCAAGTTTGCAAGACAGATTGTCTCGTCCAGAAAAGACCATGCATTTGCCATTAAACTGGAGGTATTTGCCTGCTTTCTTTCAGCCAAGAGCTTATTTGTTTGTTTTACATGTGCTGAATCAAAGAACAGAAGATGGGGAAAGGAAACTATAAGCACTGTCATTGGCTGCATTCAAGAGGGCCAAGGCAGAAAGAATGTTGGCCCCTAAAAGGGTTGCATCTTTAAGCTCAGTGCAGATTATAAACAAGCATTTGGCAAATGGCTTGCCGTTATAAAGGCATCTTTCTTAGTAATTGGATGAGATTCTGGCAGAATGACCCAACCACTGGTTCAGCAATCCCAGACTTAATTCTGACTCCACACAGCCTGGAAGAGAACCTCACACATGTGCCAGTTTCCTGAAAATAAATGTGTTAGCAAGTGGCTGCAGGAAAACTGTTTTTCTTTTAAGCTCTCTGGAATGCTGTTTAATATTAAAGTTCCATCTTGAGGCTAGGCTAGATTTGGATATGCCTATAAAGGTATAATGCAGCAATTCCTCATTTGCCTGGCTGATGGATTCTTGACTTTATGTTGCAAGTGTGTATGCTTGAAGAGTAGTCATGTGCCTATGATACTGTGTTCTATGATAGATGCTGTGCAGGATGTGGGGGGGGGGCAGGGAGGAGAAAGGAGTGGTGGTGGTGGTGAAGAATCCTAATACATAAGCAGTGAAGACATCATCTTTTTCCTTGCTTCTTCATCCTGCACTTAAGCAATCAATGTCTGCAGTGAAATACTCAGTGTACATTAAAAGATAAACAGAATTTGTACGTGGAGAAAACATACCCCACAACACTATTCATCTTTGTTAGATGTTTATGTTTGCTAAACTGAATTCTCTTCTACAGAATAAATAAATAAATAAGCAAACATGAATCTATTGCATGCAACGTACTAATCAAAGAGGAAATGGGGGCTTATGTATCTTACACTTGACTATTAGGTCTATTTGCATTCCTGATTGTCAGATTATTTTCCCAAGTATGACAGACCAAAATGTTTACAAAACCAATTTGCGGTGTTTTCAAGTTCCTGGCCATAACAATATCAGATGTGTGTGATTAACTAGTAAATAATGCACGTACTGCTTATGCTCTTAGTTTGTTGACTGAATGGAAAAGGTCATTGTCATATATTATAAAGCCAGTTGTGTTTTCTGGCCACCAATACAGCTCTTTTCTTGGACCTTTTGCCTTTTTGACAGGTGCAAAACATGTCTCAATCAATAGAGGTATTGGACAGGCGAACCCAGAGAGATTTACAATATGTGGAGAAGATGGAAAACCAGATGAAAGGGTTGGAGTCCAAATTCAAGCAAGTGGAAGAGAGTCACAAGCAACATCTTGCTAGGCAGTTTAAGGTGTGTGCTTCCAACTCTTTCTCCCAGAGCTCTGCTTGTTCTTTCTGTCTTGCTTTTTCCTCTTTCCTCTAGAAATAGGGAATGGTTGTGAGGAGAAAGGGATGAAAGAAAGTGACCCAGAAAATAGTCTTCCAAATCATGTAAGGGTTAAGATAGAGAAGGTTCAGGTTTTGACCTTCTCCTCCCTCGTCCATATGGGGGAATAATGAAAAGGGCAACATTTACCAGAAGCCCTTGATACATATTCACTAGACAATCACCTGAATCAGATCCATTCTGGAATCACAAGATCCTCGTGACTGAGCTGTTCTACTTATGGGGGTATTGGAGATCAGTGAAAGAACTTTATCTTTAGTTATCATTCCTCTTTGTCTTTAGTTATCATTCCTAGAAGGGAGCTGAAGGGATGATTTTAATTGATGATCCCACTCAGGTATGGGTGTAATATACCATGGATTTTAATGCCTGACCTAATTTAGGTTTGACAGTGTATATTGTAGCTTTGCAGAAAGCAGAGAGGAATTATTATCCTACAGGGTAATCAGGAAAGCTCTTTCCTATTTTCATAGGTAAGTGGTACCTTGTTATCAGATAGCTCAGGATTGGGAGTTGTTTTCCAACCCTTCCTAGCTATACAGCTTTCAATGTTATTTAAAATGGGAAATACATATATACCTCAAATAAGGTATATATGTACCTTAATTTAAATTAAAGAGTCCACATTTGGAGAGGTAGCTTTCTTTTGGCAGTCATTCTTGATTGAAAATTGCTTGTGTGTCCTGTTTCTGTTTTTTCGCTTTCCCCCCCACCCTATATGTCTTGCTATTCTTCTTGGACTCTTTTTTTTTTTTTTTTGCAATCCCTGCATGAAGCAAGAAATAACTCTCTAAAAAGCTGCATGTTAAATGGATGGAATGACCAGATAATTAAATGATAAACCCATGTAGCAAATAAAACAATATTGGGCCTGATCTTGCTGAGAAATGAGTAAGTTCTTTTTGGAGGTGAATGAACTTTTTTGAGGTCTCTGGCATGTTATTGATTTAGACTGGAAGAAAGATGGAACTCCATTGACCTGATTGACCAGTGAGAGTTTATGAACCTGCCAAAAGAGAACAGTACTTTCTTCTTAGGCATCGGATCGGGCTCATTAAATGCATGGGTATTTATAGAAAATATGGTCAGAGAAAACAATCTTTCACTTAGCTGCTGTCTCAGAACATGATCTTTTTTTACTTTAAACTGTTGGGGCCACAAGGCTATCGTGATGGTGGGTCGTGGGGAAGAGAGATAACTACTGCTGCCTTTTTAGCATGCATAAAAAGCTTTAAAAAATCTGAGCCTAAATACTGTGAGGACATTCTACATAACTGTGACAGCAGGTTGTTTTTGCTAACTCCAGCATTTAAATCTGAGTTTCTTCTATTATTACCGTAAGAATATTTGTTTATTAATGGCTATCTGTGTAAGAAAGGCAGGCTAGTGGGCTAGCTCCTCAACAGTATTTCATTTTCTTGCTTACAGGGCTAACTTAAAAGAGTTTTTTCAATGCCGCAGTGACTGAAGAAGCAGTTCACTCCCATGTAACCATGAAAGAGAGCCAGAGAGCTTTTTGCACCATGCATTTTATTATTATTTTCAAATAATTAGCACCATATCATTAAGGAATCTTGAATCCAACTGAGATCTTCCTTTTGCATGTGACTGTAGATGCATTTCATGAATAGTTTGAACCCTTGTCAATGCATTTTTTTGAAAAAGAAAAAAAAAAGTACTTTGTGTATGTGATCTAAAGCATGTAACCCTAAGATGTTGCATTCAAAACTGACAATAAAGACCTTTCCCAAATATGTTGGTGTTCTGTAGACTGTTTTAATATGCTCTTTCTAATTCATCTTTTGGACCAAAAATGAAAATAAAATAAAATGGGGAATATTCACATTTGCACTCACATAGGGAGAAGCCAGGACGAGTCAGGGTGTTACAAATTTTTGCACGCATCGCACTGAACCAAGCTTATTTTGACCTTGCAGGCAATAAAAACGAAAATGGATGAACTTAGGCCTTTGATACCAGTGTTGGAAGAGTACAAAGCCGATGCCAAATTGGTATTGCAGTTTAAAGAGGAGGTCCAGAATCTGACGTCAGTGCTTAACGAGCTGCAAGAGGAGATTGGCGCCTATGACTACGATGAACTTCAGAGCAGAGTGTCAAATCTTGAAGAAAGGCTCCGTGCATGCATGCAAAAATTAGGTAGGCTCAGAACCCTGTGGTGGGACAGGCTCACCCCCACCCATGTATAGTGTATTGCACAGATAGAGATAGTAGTGCTGAAATCAATAGCTCCCTTCTGGCTTTAGTAAAGCCATACGGTATTCCTACCATTATGCAAACCCAGGTGTCTTCCCAAGGCCATCTTCCCCAGAGAGTGAAATATGGTAACCACTCATTGAGTTTTGGTTTCCAAACATTATGTCAAACTTAGTGGATAGTCTCTAGCACAGTCTCTAGTTAGTTATACATCTTTTAGAAAGAAGAGTAAGGGCATAAATTACATGCTGCATGTATTTTGAACAGTTTATGAATACAGAAGATGGACCTATAGGGTATAAAATTAACACAAAGGAAGAGAGACACACCACTTACTGACTCTAGTTTTCTCAATTTGAGAAACAATTTTAGTCATCTTTCTCAAGGATAATGGGTTAAGCATCATTTGGTTATGAAGAGTAACAGGGAACATTTAATTTTATTTTAGGAAAATAGGAAGTTTCAATCATTTGCAGGAAGTGAGGCACGATCTAAGAAAGTTTAGATGTAAGTGACAGCAATGTGCAAGAAAAAAAGGTCTTCTATCCCATTCTGTTGTTTCCAAGAAGCATCCCCAAAATTAGTGGACTGAATTTCATTCTTCCTTCTGATTGAACACCCACTTGCATTATTGACTTTCCAGTTGAGTGCTTTAATACCATCTTGGCAAGTTAACTGCTGAAATCACCTTTAAGTAGCACATATAAAATGCAATGGATTTCTTAGTGAAGTCTTACTCTTGGTAAAGATTAGATATGTCCTACCTATGAGATCATCTTGATAAGGTGCTAGTTCATTTATATTTCCTTATATGTTGGGGGGAGGGTGTCACATTTTGTAATGAAACTTCCTTCAGAATTTTAACTGTCTCCTTCTTCTTCTAATACAATCAGTTACCCTATTCTCACCCAAATATCTTACCTAGTGGCTAAATATATCCAGAGGGAACATTCAATTTTAGAATATTTCTGGACACTTCTCATGGTACTAGTCAACTGGGAGACAGCATACACACAACAGTAAAGAAAGTAGGGTTGAAGAAAATATTGTTTCATGAATAGGTATTTGTTTGTAATATCCCTTTCCTTTATTCATTTTTAAAAGCCCACATGCTGAAGACTGAAGATGTATTTGATAGAGAAGCCATAATATTTTCAGTTTCCTAGTATAAGATATGTATAAGATCATCAGATATGCAATTTTTTCCTTTAAAATTAGTTTCAGTTTTTATCATCTACAGAACATTATCTCATCTCTGAAAAAAATTCGGTGCATTCCTATTATAAAAGAGTTACAACAAATATTGATGTAGTGTAGAAGGGGGAAAAAAGCCCTAGTCTAGAAATCAGTACACTTGGATTCTGTTTCCAACTGTTCTATCCAGTAACTGGATAGCTTTGGACAAATGACTCTCTGGACAGTGCACTTTCCCCAACAGTAAAATAAAGAGGTTGAACTAAGTGACCTCAAAGATCAAGCCTAAAGTCCTATGATTCTATAGGCACATTTAAAATAAGGAATTGTGGGTTATATCTGAGGTATAATCTCTGGACTTCCACTGGAGAAAGAGATTACTACTGTGACTTCATGTCCCCATGTGAAATACATTTTATTAACCTCCTTAAAGATTAATTTTTATAGAAATCATTACTTAGGCTTGCAATGCTGTCTCTTTCTTAGCTTTGACAAATAAGGATTTAGTTTTCCTTCACAAGTGGGTGGTTTTCTACATTTTTGCCACTTTAACTATGGGGCAGGCAAATTTGGGGAACATAGAACCCTCAAAATGACCCAGAAATACAACGACCAACACAAATAGAGAATAGCAGGAAAAAAGTTGCAGATGGTGAAAATGCAAGGACTTTTCCAAGTTGGGAAAATGTCCCTCTCAGGATGATGCATGGCTGTTCCATCTGTGCTGAGACCTATTTTTAGGCATTCGTGTGAATATATTTTGTAGTTTAAGATCTTGGGACTCCCACGTGCTTACCCATGGATTGCTCAAAGGATGGGTTTGGGAAAAAAGAGAGAATGAAATGGCCCCTATGTTTTTTTAACCCTTTCAGCTATAGCAATATACATGAATATCTATATTTCATAATCTCTCTTAGAACTTCATATGAATTATAAAATGCTGCTGAAAATCATAGACTGTACAAACATGTGACCTATGCTGTTCTAGGAGACCTGATGAAATATGCACGAAGCAGTAGAATGAGCAATGGATTTGGAGGGTGAAGATCTAGTTCCAAATCCTAGCTCTGCTAGCATGGGCAAGTTTCTTGACTTCTCTGGACCTCAGTTTACTCATCTTTAAAATGGAATGGGTGGGACTAAATGACCTTTGAGGTCCCTTCCAGCTCCAAATATTGAATCCTATGTCAACCTTTGAATGACTAAGTTGGAGAATAGCTTTAAAACACTGGCCTTTGAAGTGATGGAAGAAGGAAGCAAATGCTTTTATTTGTCTGATGTTTTGTGATAACAGAATAATGATCCCTTGATCCTCTTACAACAACAACATTTAGTACTAAGTAGGATGGGGATTGTAACTCCTCTTTGAAAGAAGGGAAATCTGAGGCTAAAAGAGATGAAATAATTCATTTAAGGACACATAGTTAGTTAGACCCAGCACTAGGAACCCAGAGATGAATTAGATATAACATCTAGAACTGAAATTTAGCCAATGGCACCTCCACCAGTCATCCATTCTCTGGAACTGGGAGGATTTCATTCATTTTTCTTCCCCTTGCATCTCATTTTTATGGTTCAATGGCTTCAGAACCCAAGTATCAAACCAATTCCAAATGATAGAAATATGAGATACTCATTTTAGCTTTACAAATAACTGTGACACATTTTTCTAGCTAGGATTCCTCACTGGGAAGTGTCCCAGGGTACATGACAAAGGAAATGAGTGTTATAAGTGGCCCAGCATTATAGCCTTGCTTAGTGAATAGGTTATTTGCAAAGCTATTTGCTGCCACCTCCTTACCACTCTTGACTCATTCAAGTGCCTCCAGAATTAGCTGAGGTGAAGTCTGACTGTGGATTTCTTAGTCTTGGAGCATTGCTGCTCCCTTCCCTGGTGTAACATAATCAAGAAAGAAATTCATTGCAGTGAACCAACTTATTCTTAACTAGGTCTTTTTTTGATTTCTTTTTCTTCTTCAACTTCTCTTAAGGTCGATATTGCTGATACTTCTTGACCCTGTTATATACACATATATGAAAAAAATTAATAGTAGATGGTTGAATTTGTTTTTCTGATTCCATTTTTAAAAATGATCATCTATCCAGGGATTTTATGCTTCATCTAATAAGCTGAACCCAAGACTCAAATAGGAAACTTTCATTTGCAATAGCCTTGGAAACAAGAGGTCAACAAGAGGTCTCTTGAATTTCTTTTCTGAAAAAGATCTATTTTCTTATATTTTTCCTATTATCACTCTAATTTCTTAAGCATGTTGAACAGAAAGGGAAAATATGTTTGCCCTAAGGACTTCATATCTTTGAACCTGGAGTGTTAGCTGCAACATCTCCCCATAGACAGGGTGTACTCTCAAAGGCTAAAAAGAGAGTCACATGTATTTGCAGCTCTTTAATCAGTTGACCAGTGGGTTCTTTGCCAACCAGAAGGTTAAGATGGGGGGGAGAATGTTGCTCTCTGAGGTCCAATGTTCTTGAAATGGTGAAAGGTGGGTTCCTGTAATGGATAGAAGAAAAAATTCACAATGAAGCACTTCAGGTCTTGTGATAAAGGTTAGTAGTGGATTTCTTTATGTCAGCAATTAAATGTTTTAACCAAAACTTCAGGTCTAATATCAGGGGATTTCTTAGCTACAAAGTACTTGTTAACTTGGGAGCTGCTTATGGGCCTTTTGATTGATCAGTCCTTCCATTTGATGAAAGTGGCATCTTTCCTAACCATATAATAGCAGCAAAGCATACTTTGCCATAACATCTTCATTATTCACTCGCATGGAGAGGGGTCATCTGAAACTAGTTTCTAAGGTCTCTAATTAGAAAGGTGAATGAGGGCTATAAAGGAAGAATAGTTTAGCTCTTGAATATTGAGTTGGGACTGTTGGTTAGACTGATATTTCATTTGGAACATAGGTTTTGATCTGGGAAGGACTTCAGAGAGTATCGAATTCAGTCTACTCATTTTACAACAACATAACAATAGACATAACAGCATAACAAAAATATAGCAACAATAATAATGTTGGCCTTATATACTTACTAGCTGTGTGATCCTGAGCAAATCACTTAACCTCTATTTGCCTCAGTTTCCTCAACTGTAAAATGGGGATAATAATAGCATCTACCTCTCAGGTTGGTGTAAGGATTAAATGAGATAATATTTATAAAACATTTAGTATAGTGTCTCGCACAGAGTAGGTGATTAATCAATGTTTGTTTCATTCTTCATTTCCTTCCTTCCTTCTTTCCTAACATTTATAGCTTTAAGGTTTTCCAGTTGTTGTATGTGTGTTATCTCATTTGATCAAGGCCAAGGGAGCCCTTGCTTCAGGTCACACAGGCAGTAAGTCACAGAGGTGGGGTACTCTGACTTTGGATCTAGACCCCTTTTAATATACTGCATTGCCCTCCAAGTAAACAGGAAGGTCCTTCTATCCTTCAGTTCCATCAGGGCTAGTCAGTCAATAGGAAAAGGTCTTTGAGGAAGTCTAATCCAGTTCATTTTGGTCTGACTGGTTATTCACATAGGATAAAAAGAAGATCATGGTGTACTTGGTTTCAGAATCTACCTCCTGAATCCTAAGTGCTGAACATCTTCCTTTACTTCATCAGATTCCTAGCAAGCCATATTTCCGTCCATGTGTTCTGAGTTTTTATGAGTAGTTTTGTATAATAAAAGGTTAGAATCTATAATCTTGTGGCCAGAGTACAGGATTTGGAATCAGAAGATAGAGATTTGAAACCTGGTCTACTGCTTACTAATTGTGAGACCTTGGGAAAGTAACTCAGCCTCTCTGAAACTCAGTTTTTTCATCTGTAAAACAAAGGGAGGAATTGGACCAAATCATCTCTAAGATCTCTTCAGCTCTAAGTCCTATGATGATCTTCTTAGGTCCTGAACATTTCTTCCCCTACTGAAGACATAGGATCATAAAGGATCATGAGATTTAGAGGTAGAAGAGAACTCAAAAATCGTTAAGTCTATGAATTTAAGATAACTTCATCCTTAACCCTTCTGTATGACAATATCCCTCAAACTCAACAGGAATACAAAAGGCTGAATGGAGAGGCCAGGTAGTTATTGACTACTTTTCCTGAGGAGTTTGGGGTCTAGTAAGATAGTCCAATGACTTAGGTGAGCTGAGATTATTGATCATCAGACTTCTTTTGGGGAAATGAAGTACATCTTTAGGTAGGCCTCTATGTCTAGCCCATTGATTTAGACCTCAAGCATGTTCTTTCTGGACTTTTGTATTCAGACAATTCTATTCCATCTCAGCTACCTTGGATACCTTTTCAAAAGTATCTGAATTGTGGTTAAAATCAACTTCCAATGTTCCTTGAGGGGCCGCTATACAAAGTTACTAACTTCAGTGTATTTCTTTTCCTCCCTAATTTGCACCATCTCTGTTGTGAATAGCTATTACAGCCATTGGTATGTGAAGGTTATAGTATCTTTGAATCTTCATTCTAGAGTACTAGAACCTTAGAAAAGACAGGAGCCTTGGGGGTCATTTAATTTAGCTTCACACCTAGTATAAGAATTTTCCATGTAGACTCCTGACAAGTAATCACCCATCCTCTGCTCTGCGATGGACAGTTGAATGAAGATACCTTTTCTTCTATGCTCAATGTAGTGGGAGAAAAATATGCTAGGAATAGTTTTGGGTTTGGAGTCATGGGGCCTAGATTTCAATCTTGCCTCTGCAACTTACTCCCTGTGTGGCCCTTGGGCAATTCTTGTCAACCTCTTTGGGCTTCAAGTTCCCCTCGGTGTAAATGAGGAAACTGGATTATATTTCTAAGGTCTCTTCCAGCTCTCAATGTATTATCTGGTAGTGAAAAGACAACTCAGATTTCTCTTTTTTTTGTCTGGACTAACCAAGACAGAAGAGGGACACCTGAACCAAATATGCGAAGTTTGTCTTTGCTTCTTTCTTATGAGATTTTAAAAAAAAAAACCTTTTGATTGTCCTAGAAGACTTTGGCTGAAATCAGATTGGATTGAAAACCAAAAATAAGTATGCAGTTCAGCACTGGCAACCTTGTGCCTGTGGACAACAATGTAGATAGGATAGTGAAACGGAATATGTGAAGTTTACCTTTATTTACTCCTCAATCAGCAGTTTCCAGGAAAATACAAGTGACCCAAGGAAGTGGTCCAGTATACAGACTAATGGAACACAATAGACCCTGGGCAAAATTGGGGAGTGGGGAATTTTGTCTTGTATATCTCATCCTTCACTTAACATGTTTACCTTCTTCCTCTCTGTCTTCTCACACACTCCCCACCCTCAAATGTTTTTCTACTATCACAGCGTCTCCTGAATGGGAGAAAAGCTTTTGGTAAACGTATTTACACTGACATATTTGTGACTTTGTGTGACTATTCCCAAGAAAAATTTTTTTTTGAGAAAAGAGTTTGAAAGAGGACAGTGGAGCCCAAATGGTGAAATCTTAAGCCCAGTGTGCTTATATGGAGGATTTTCCAAGGTCCCTGGGTAACTATCTACTCAGTCTATATTCAGGTCATCTTCATCTGGAGCCATTCAAATGTCATGCTTAAGAAAGGCCATTTACAAAGACTTCCCAAACTCTGGCAGCCAGAATGTTGTTAACTTGGCTTCTAGTGTCCTGGGCTGCCTCTTTCTCATCTGTTGGAGTGGGTTCAGAGTTGGGCAGGTAAGGGAAGTAGCAAAGGACAAAATATAATGGTTACAAGAAGCCCCCTTTCAGCTGAGACTGGGCTTTTCTGTCTGAAATTGCAGTCTTATGTCTCCCTTTCTCAGACTGCCTCTGACCCTTCTTTAAGCCTCTCATTTTCCTTTCTCCTGCTTCATTGCTATGGTATAGGTGCTTTCACACACACATATGCATATACGCATACTTTGACATAAGACCTGGAACACATAAGGAGGTAAAGAATTATAAAAACATTGAAATTCTGTATTGCTGATATGCTGACTTTTGTTTGAACTATAATACCTTTTTCTTCGTAGTGGGGAAGATTTCCATTACTCAGCAGATATTTATTGAGCTGCTGTTATGTTCAAGGTGTTATGCTAAATGGTGTAGAACAATATGGAGATAGATGCAAAATATAGTTTTTGTCCTCAAGGAGCTTGACATCTTATGGTATATGACAACTCTAAGAATATGCATATATATGATAAACACACAGGTCAGTATGTGATCACTGCTATGAGTCCTAGTGCTGTAAGAGTTTAGTTGAAAAGATGACTTTTGGCTAAAAGGATTTACAAGATATTGTATAAGAGGTCTTACTTGAGCAGTACCTGAAGGATAGGTAGGATTTTGACTGACAGAGGTAAAGTAAGAAGACATTTCAGGCATATAGAACAACATAAACAAAGGTAGGGAGACAGGAAAAAGGTTATTCTGGAGGTCAATCAGCTAATCTGCTTTTTTTCCCTTTCACTTTGTGGAAGGATGGAATAGGAAAACACCAGCAGTGGCCTGACCCCTGAACATGCTGTTGAGTGACCAGACACCAAGGCCATTTCTTACCAGTTGTGAAGTGTGTGTGTGTGTGTGTGTGTGTGTGTGTGTGTGAAAGAGAGAGAGAGAGACAGACAGACATACAAAGACAGAGACAGAGAATAAAGACAGAAAGGCAGACAAAAAATGGGGGGAGACTGATTCTTCACTGATAGGCTTTATTTGCTTTAGGGATTAAGAAAACTGAGATGGTTGGAAGTTCATGCAGTTGTGTTTAATGGGAAAAAGTATTATCCTCAGGGTGAGAATGTAGTAAAGAAGCAGGGTTTTATTTTTTTCCTGAGGATATCAAATCAGTGAACCCTTTGGAGGTTCGTGATTAGATTTATTTCCTGAGCAACACATAGAGAGAACATATATCTAGCCAATAAAGGAAAGTTTCTTTGAAAGGGAAATAGTTAAGGATTTAAGCATTTTTAGGTCAATGCTGACATCTCCTTGAGTAGCCCCTCCCTAAGCAAAGTTTATATGAACTGATTCTGTGAGTTTGTAGAAGAGTTTGTAACCCCACATTCTTATAGTTGACATGAATTCCCTCTTTCTGTTTGTTTTTACTCAGCAGATGCTGGCTTGCCCATATGGCCTTGGGATCTTCCCAAGGTTAATAAGACTGAGAGGAAATGACTCACATAGACAGAATGTAGTGTTTGACTCCTGTGATTTCCAAAATATGTGTCCTCCTTCTTCTCACTTAAAATACTCAGCGTAGCTTTATCACTTTGGACAGTTCAGTGGAGAAAAAGCTAATCTGAGATGGTCCTGAAACTAGACCCTCTCCTGAGATTTCCAGTCATTTATTAGTTATACCCAAGTTCAAGATACCACTTGTATTTATTTAGGTAATCCTCCCTTTTTCATCTCTCTCCAAATACTTGCCTCCTTTTACAGATAGTCTGCTGTGAAAATGTGGAAGAAATTGCACAAGTAAATAGGTATCAGTTGTTGTGGACAGACATGAGCCTCAGAACCAAATAAGATTAAAATTTCCTTCCTCAGCTGGGCCTCTCACATCTTGTCCAAAGATATTGAAGAGATCAGTGACTGGACGTTTGATTTGGTTAAAAAGGTTAATTTATAGCTCTGTTCCTTTTTTTTGTTTGTTTTGTTTTGGGCAATTGGGGTTAAGTGACTTGCCCAGGGTCACACAGCTAGTAAGTGTCAAGTGTTTGGTCTGAGGCCAGATTTGAACTCAGGTACTGCTGACTTCAGGGCCGGCGCTCTATCCACTGCACCACCTAGCTGCCCCAATATAACTCTGTTCTTAACAATCCCTAAGCAATGTTTCCTGTTGCTGGTTAAAACTACATTGGAATTGATTGGGAGAGGGTCATTTTAAAAAGTATGTATTTATTTTTCAAAACAAAGATTGGGCATGGGAAGAAATATATGAATCAATCATGGATCATAGAATTTCAAGCTGGAAGGAAATTATATATATACACATATATATGTATGTATGTATACATATATACATATATGTATACATATATGTATACATATACACACATATGCACATGTATACATACACATATGTGTGTATATTTGTGCATATGTATATATGTATGTATGTATACACACACACACACACACAAACATTTCCCACTTTAGAGAGGGATAGAATAGGGAAGACCAGCAGCGGTCTAACCCCATCAAGTAACCAGATAGATGCCAAGGACAGTTCCTAACACAGCATTAGGGTCTTTATCTTTGAACATATCTCACAAACTGTTTTGGGGTGTATGTCTGTGTGTCTGTGTGTGTCTGTGTGTGTGAGAGAGAGAGAGAGAGAGAGAGAGAGAGAGAGAGAGAGAGAGAAGCTATTTTATGGACGGAAGCTCAGGTCCAGAGAGGCTGAGTACTTTGTCTAAAGTCATCAAGAGAACAAGCAGCACAGCTAACATTTGAAACCAGGTCTTATGGGCCCAATATAGTGTTCTTTCCACTACATCACATCATATGGTAATTTTATTTATTTCTTAACCTTCCAACTATGAAACAATAGCTTGGAAAGATGACTCATTTGTGTGTGTGTGTGTGTGTGTGTGTGTGTGTGTGTGTATGTGGCAATTGGGGTTAAGTGACTTGCCCAGAGTCACATAGCTAGTGAGTGTTATGTGTCTGAGGTCAGATTTGAACTCAGGTCCTCCTGACTCCATGGCCGGTGCTCTATCCACTGTGCCACCTAGCTGCCCCTCATTTTTTTTCTTAACTTGGAAAAAAAAAGATGACTTGATTTGCATTTGGGTTCAAAGGTTGATTCTTATTGTGCTCTGAATTGACTTCTTTCTAGATGCTACTTCATCAACACCCTTGTGTTGGGCAAATCTGTCTCTCTAACTTGAAATGCCGGAAGCAGTTGGAGCAGGTCTTGGTTTAGGGCCCTGAGCTTCAAGTACTTGCTAGGTTTCATAAGAGGTTATTTAATAGAGACATCCCCTTCTCTTTCTAATGGGGGTGGGAGGAAAGCTGTAGCAGAAATCTGGTTCTGAGCAGGTGAGAAATGGAATGTGTTTTGTACCCTTCTTGTTTGTCAGTGGAAGGGGGTTGGCAGGTGGGAGGGGCTTTAAAGGGATTGTACAAATTGAATAGCAGGTGGGTGAGGTGTAATTTACAATTCTGCCACAGATCCTTGATCTTCTCTGAACTTTACATATTATTATGTACACACACTAATGAGAGCTTCTGGTAATGATGCAATGCTGACTTTGACCATTTATATTCAGGTCTATACTGAAGGTTAAAGACAGAAAAAACAGCCTACAGGAGGGATAAAAAGAAGCAAGAGTGGGTTTCCTCCAGGAGAAAGAATGCTATAGCAGGTCCCTTTCCTATGGTCCCTGGTTCTCACTGAGTGACACAGTGTGATACACTGGGAAGAGAAGTGTCTTGCCTTTGGAATCAGAGGGTTTGGGTTCAAATCTTCCTCTGTTATTTACCCATGTGACCTTTGGCAAGCTGTTTAACCTCTCTAGGCTTCAGTTTTCTCACGTGCAAAATGAAGGGACTGAGCTTGGATAAGATTCTTACTAAGATTACTTCCATCTCTAAATTCTGTGTTGTATGGTTGACTCATTCAAAAAAAATCATAGGGGCAGCTAGGTGGCACAGTGGATAGAGCACCAGCCCTGAAGTCAGGAGGACCTGAGTTCAAATCTGACCTCTGACCAAACACTTGACACTTACTAGCTGTGTGACCCTGGAGTCACTTAACCTCAATTGCCTAAAAAAAAAAACATACACTTTTTAAAAAATCTGAATTATCTTCCCCTATACTCCAAGGCCATTTTTGTCAGCAATAAGAATTTCAAGATTGGTAAGAACATCCAGAGAGTTCTGAATTAGCCTATTTTATCAAAGTAAGATGTTTGTAAAATGTTGGAGGGGGGCAGGGTTACACTAGAAGACCTCTGATGTCTCTTGCAGCTCTAAATCTAGTGCTGGAAAACAGGACTCTGGAAAACAGAGGAGACTCTCCAGAAACAGCCTATTAAACCTACACCCCTTTGTCCTCCAGATGAGTTTGCATTTGAGATCACATGACTGAAGAGAATTTTATTGCAGAATGGTGTCATATGACCTCCTACCAGGTCTGTGACCCCCAACAGGTCTGTGATCTAGCGATAGAAAAAGAAAGCCATGTTGAACAATGCAAGGCATTGCAAATGCAATTCATTTATTTAACATACATCTATTGAGTACCTACAGAGTACAGAGGCCTGTACTGGGCATTGGGGATGATGCAAGATCCCACTAAATAATTACAGCTGACATGTATATGGCTCTTAAAAATGTGCAGTCTTTAACAGCGAAGTGGATAGTGTGCTGGGCCTGAAGTCTGGGAGATCTGAATTCACATCCAACATTAGAAACTTGGGCGAGGAATTTAACCTTCTGCCTGCTTCAATTTCCTCCACAGTTGTGAAAATCAAATGAAATACTATTAGTACATGTCTAGCACATGGTGAGTACTTAATAAATGCTTATTTCCTTTCTTCCTTTGATAATATTGTATTTGATCCTCACAAAAAATCTGTGAGCAAGTACTCCGGTTTTTGTTATCCTTATTGGGCAATTGAGGAAGCTGAGACTTACAGAGATGAAATCAATTGTGCCCTTGCCCTGTTAGGGGCAGGATTTGAACCCAGGCATTTTTTTATTCTAAGCCTAACTTTCTTCCCTCTATGTCATACTGTTTCCCTGAATGAAGCATCAGTCTACTAGAGGGATACAGCACCAATATAGATATCGTGTGATATTGTACATCATACCTAAGTATATCAAAGATCCCCCAAAGAAAGTGCTTTCTATATGAGGTCCAAGAAGGAGAGTTCATTCCCAATAAAAGAGATTTCCATGGAATCTTCCCATGCAAAAAGTGACATTTGAATAGAACTCTATAAAGTAGGAAATATGGTTGTGTTAAATACATAGAGGCCTTGACTTTCATGGTCAGGGTCCTGGCTACTAAACTTGGTTTGCCAGTAATCTGCTATGTGATCTTGGAAAGTCATTTCCCTCCTCTGAGTCTCCGTTTCCCTCTCTGTTAAATTATGAGACTAGACTAGGTAGTCTCTAAGGTACTTTCTAGTTCTAAACTCAGTGTAACATTTGTAACATTCCACCAGTTCTGGCATTCTGTCCCTTCTTGTTCTGTAAATCAAGGTGGGATTTTGTTGTTATTATTGTTGTTACTGTTGTTTAATTTTACCAAATGTGTCATTAAGTTAATGGCTGGTTTTCAATTATTGCTGGCAGCCCCTGCTGCCTTTGACCATGGTGCCATGGTGGCATGGACAAGGTAAGTTTATTCTTTCTCTCTACCTCACTTCCTTATACTATCTTGAGGCTATGAAAGCAAAGCTTGCTAACGTTTGTAGGTCCAATCTTGTATAATCTGTGATTTTTTTTTAAACTGATGAAATTCTCCTCCCCACCCAGCAAGCTCCAAATCCTTATCACTTGAGTCTAGTTATTGTGTCCACTTTGAAAGCAAGCTTAACTTAATGAGAATGCAATAAACAGCTCCATGGACCCTTTGGATACCAATAGTACTTTTGTCCCTTTTTTTCTTCCTAGCTGAGCTTCATGATCCCAGGAAGGCTATTTCACCCTTAACCTGGAGGTTAAGGGCAAAGCAGAGTTTGAGTGAGCACTCTGAGGTCCCACAGCACAGCCTGGAATAGACACAGCAGTTCTCCAGACTCCAGTCTTATGTTTCAGACAATGCCTCCTCTCATTCTCTCCCCCTCCCCCACTCAATGCCAGGAATAGCATTGCAGGCATGTCCATGTATCCACAGCCTCTTCTCACTAAGTGATTTTAATCAATAAGGATATTTAAAGAGTAATGTGCCCTAACTTAATGAAACAGCTGGTCCATGGTGTGTGTGTGTGTGTGTGTGTGTGTGTGTGTGTGTGTGTGTGTGTG
>NW_020954571.1:2972179-3041827 GCF_900497805.2 Vombatus ursinus | reverse complement strand
GTGTGTGTGTGTGTGTGTGTGTGTGTGTGTGTGTGTGTGTGTGTGTGTGTAAGGGAATCATTGTTCTTGGTGGGGAAGATTTGCTTCTTTATTCTTTGTTTTAAACCCAAATGGTGTAGAAATGGGCATCTCAACCCTCCTATGTAAAACAGCTTGGCATGGATGCAGTAGGGTTCCAGAAGACAGATATGCAGCTACCTCTTTTCTGTACCAAGATGACTGCCCCTGAGCAGCATCTGGCTTCATTTACTATTCTGCTGGTAATGCAGCACTTCTGGTTTGGGAAGAATATGGTTTCTCTGGGCCACTATGATAAGGGATGTTGCCATTAAAAACAAGGGCATGAACAAATGTTCAGCAGCCATTCACAGATTAATGGCAGGGAATGAAAGCAGAGCTTCCCTCTCCCACCTCTGAGAGAAAGGAATGTTCTTTCCACCTCTTCCCACCCTTGATAGTGCGTGCTATTATGGAAACATCCCCAATTGTTAAATTGACTTTGAGTGAGGCCATTTGCCCCCAGTTGCTAATTCACCTTGTTGTTTCTCTGCGTTACACTATTTTGCAGCTTGTGGCAAATTAACAGGGATCAGTGACCCAGTGACCATAAAAACCTCGGGATCAAGGTTTGGATCCTGGATGACAGACCCACTTGCACCAGAAGGTGATAACAGGGTAAGTTTATTCTCTCTCCCCACCTCCCTTCATTATCCCATCTTGAGGCTATGAAAACAGAGCTGGCTAAGGTTTCTAGGTATGATCTTGTACAATTTGTGATCTTTGAAGCTGATGAAACTCTTTCAAGCTCCAAATTCCTAGCACTTGAGTCTAGTTATCATGTCTACTTTGAAAGCAAATTCAATTTAGTGAGAATTCGATAAACAGCTCTATGGGGGCCTCTGAAAAGAGTAGTCCTATATGGTTATGGAAAGGATACTTATTACTATTAACTAAAATGTTGTTCTGGGTCACTTTAATAGGAACATTAGTCTTTCCTCCTAGTGTGAGTCTCTAATGGTCAGCCAGAGAAAGCTGTTTGCCAAGATGGCTTGGGTAGGAATCAACTAAGGAGAAATGATGTTTAGAACAACTGACTAGCTAAGAAAAAAGACCCAAGGCCATGCGATCTAGTAGAATTTGTAATTTCCTTATCTCAGGCCACTTTTAAGAAAAAGGTAGCCTACTGTACTTGCTTGAGCTTAGTATAGCCTAGAGGTGGAAGAAGGACTGGATTAGCATTTCCAGAGATGTATGTTGGTAGGAAAATGCCAGTACAGTTGTAAAGATGGGAACCATCTAGCTGGGGTTGATTCCATAATCGAGCTATCAACATGGCCCCTCCTTTCTCCCTAGATACTTTTAGCTCCCTATAAACACCTTGTCCTCCCCCTCATCATTTTCTTTTTCTCTATCCAACTGTCCCAGCTTTAGATATATGGATAGGATAGAACACTCATGTTCATTTCTAAGGTGAAGGAAACAGACATATGTTACTGTTACTTTTTTAGAAAGCAAGAAAGCAATCCCAAACTTGGAGATTTTGTCAGAGGGTGTTGGTGGGAGGGAGTGAAAAGGTTATGAGGGAACATGAGTGAATGGGTGAATCATAGGATGGTTATAGGGTAAGAGAATTTGAAGAATACTGAGTTAAATGGTCTCTCAAAGTCTTGAATATTCTAAACATTCTAAACTTAATTGATCAGCTTGAGATCAAAGTGAATAGACCAAAAAACATCTTTCAGGCTGCTTCCAATAACACCTCAGAGATAGTAGTTAATTTGGAACCCTGGAGAGAGCAAAGAACCCTGGTTCCTGTCCAGCAAAGAGGTGAGCCTGTCACAAATAAAAGGACACGTTCTACAAAGTCACTATAGAATGGACTTATCTTCCTGTAGCTTCGTTCTCCTGGCATGACTCTGTCTTAGTGGGTTCGCCTTTAGGCCCCTTCTTTTCTAGGTCAAAATCTACCCCCTACTAAGACCTTTTCCTTCCATTTTTAACTCGAGGGGAAAAGATCCATTAGACTTTTCTGTTTTAATGACATCTCATTTGTCCTTCATTTGCTATTCCTCTCATGGTTAGATAGAAATTCATGTTCCTTTTTACTTAGAAAAAATATTGCTCTTTTCTGTACAGGTTTTTTCCCCTAGAGAAAAACTCAGAAAAGGGAGAAGAAACAGGTTTCATGTTTGTCTTAATTGACTTGCCTCTTGCTTATTTGTTTGGGGCTCCTTTGGGAATGTATGAGATGAAGGATTGTTGACTAAGAATGGATGGTGAATAGTGTATTTCACCAACTAGCCCACATAATAGCAATGGTGGACATTTTGCAAACATCTTTTTATAGTCTTTCCCTTGGTCATTTCTCCTCCCTGCTTTTTACCTGTCTACAATTGCTTCTTTTATGATCTTTTAAAGTGCTATTTGTCTGCTATCACCCTCTGGAATTCATGCACAGTCATTATCATTTAAAACAAAAACTTCTTATGTAACAAGTTTAATGCCTGCAGCTCTCTGTGGATTTCATAAACTATTTGGGACATGAAACATGGCCATGGCTCTAACAACTCTGTCCAATGGGTTAGTCTAGTAAGCACAAACAATTCACCAGACTGGTGAAATTCTTATCTTTTCTCTGGGGGGCTCATGAAGAAATTGAGGAAATGGACAACTCATATCATTGTTACTCCTAAGTGAGTGGACAAGGAGCTGTTTGCATTTCTGGAGAGTCTAGGCCCTCTCTGTAAGATCTTAGTGGATACAAATGGATCCAAGTACCCCATATTGACATGCCCATGATATGCTATTGCTCTGTCTTATCTATATCTGCTTAGCTATCATTCATGGTTTTCATTATTTAGAGTTGGTGGCATAAGGAATGATGTCATAACATTCTAGCAGTGTCTCCTTTATGGAAGAGGATGGATGAGGGATCAGTAGTTAACGTGTTTTCTTAGAAGTATGTTGCATTTCTCTTGATTTCATAACTTCCATGAAAAAGAACAGTTTCAGTGATCTTAACTATATATAAAAAAGGGAACCTAAATATTCACCAAACTGTTATGAAAACTGAGTCAAAACATCTCTTACTGTGTGCCAGGCATTGTGCTAGGTGCTGGGGATACAGAAACAAAAATGAAACGGTCCCTGCCTTCCTAGAGTGTACATCCTTCATGGAAAACCATGACATTTGTTCTCTCCAAAAAGAAACATTGGTATTCAGTTATTCTGGAGGCATGATTAAATTGTCCCTCCCATTTTGTAGCCCTTTCTTTTAAATTAATTTCATCTAAAGCATTCTTATAATGTAAATTATTACTAATAGATTGGGTCTCTTACATGGAACAGTGGAAAAAGTAGTGAATTTGGATTCAGAGGAGTAAATTCCAATTCTGCTACTTACTATCTGTGTGACCTTGGGAAGGTCATTTAACCTCTTTGGGCCTCAATTTCTTCATCTTTAAAATGAAGTTTCAAATCTCTCAGGTTTCTTTTAGCTTTAAATCAATGATTCCTCTATCTCTGGATAGCATTTGGACCCCACCAATGCCTAAGTTATTAGCAGTGTGGAGGGGCATGATGTTTAATAGGTGGAGTCAACAAGTATCCAGAATAGAGCATCTCTAGAAGGAGCTCAGATCCTCAGGATGGAATGAAAAATAATCAAGTGAGGAGCTTCATCCACTGATGAATAGAAATCAATTTAGCAAAAGAAAAGATGTGCTGATGTCTAGAATTATATATGGATTGCATAGTTTTTATTGAAAATATGCCTTAGGTTTTTGGCTGATACCTATTTCAAACTCTTTGTGTGTTCTAACAGCATGAGAGCACTGACCAGATTATCTTAGTTCCTCATACTACATATGAGGAAGTTACTAAAAGCCACATACCTTTGCTTGGAACCAAAAATGTAAAGTCTTACAAAAGAAATCTGTCAAGATGATGGATTCATTTGAGAATTAGACATTGAACATCCACATGATGACTTCATAGCCATCACTGAAGAAGAGAAGTTCTTGGAATGAAATATCCCCTGCAAAAGTAAAGGGAGTTGACTAAATGCCTTGACCTTGTTCTTGGAACCAACTAAAAACCATGAGTGGCCATGAATAGTTGGTTTGAGATATTAGTGAATTAACCATTCCCTACTGCTTTACTTTTTGTTAAATAAAAGATAGTACTGGGTTTGAGGTAATTATTCTTGATTTGCCCAGCAGTCACATGGATATCTCATATTCTGTCATTTGACAAAATCAACAGGGCCCCTCTATCGACCTGGAACAATTACCTACTGCCTAGAAAGACATGTTTGCTCCTGTTCTGTTTTGCTTTAATCTTTTCAGTTTTCCCCATCCAATTTTGATCATGAAGATGCAGGAGGTCAGTAACTAGCTGAAAATCAATCTAGGTTCCGGGGTGTGATGGAATGGAACGCAACTTCAGGCATCTGTGGAGACTTTGTCAGAAACAAACAGATTAAAGGGAGGGGGGACTGACTAAGTGGAACCAGCTGGTGCTTTACTAAGACTTTTGTCCAAGGGGAGGAGAGAGCTGAGCAAAACAGTTTGCATGCAAAAGTTGAATACACCTAGCCTCCAGAGGAACTTGTTCATTTCTTGCCTCTGATTTGGCCTTGTGGCAGTAAAATCTTGAAACTGGAAATGTTTGAATCCTAAAAACATTTCGAAGTTCAGCTAGCTTCTAGACCGTCATAATGCTGGTTTAGTCTTTAGCCATTAAAACAAGTTGTTTTTATGCTAGAGTCCTTTAGACACTAGATCATAGAATCTCATAGTGGGAACGACCTTAGAGGTCATCTAGTTCGACTTCCTATCCCAGAATAAGGATCTCTACCCACTGGAGCACCCTTGATAGATCTTTATCCAGCCTCTTATTGAATACTTCCAGTAACCGGGAGTTCCTGACTTACTAAGGTAAATCTGTTCCATTGCAGGGCAGCTCTAATTTTTTTTTTTTTAGGAATTCTTTCCCCTGTTGAGACTAAAGCTGCCTCCTTTCTATTTCTCCCCATTTCCCCAGTTCTTCTCCATAGGTTGTCTTTCTTCCATTTTCTGATTTGACTCTAAGTACTATCAGCACTGATGATAGCCTCCTGAGTACTCATCATAGCTTCCCATAAATTGTTTCAGTCTTTCTGCCTGCCCCACCCCCCCACCAGACACAGTGGAGTTCAGAACTCTTATTACCGATAGGAAGTGTTGAAACCAGAATGTTTATTTTTGAAGAGTGGGATGGGATTACTAGAGATGTTATAACACCTGGCAGTAAGTAAGGGACAGAATTTCCCATTTAAAACTTTTAAAGTGTTCCTAAGGCTTACCTGGATTATCTGAACTTTTATAAGGGTCATGTAACAACTGCATATTTCTCTAATAGGCTATTCCCTTACAATCTCAATCTGTGATTAGAGAGATCTTCTTGTTTCACATTTTTCTTCCCTTCCTTTAACAAGTAATCTAATGAGACTATTGGACTATAGACTTGCCCAACCTAACCTGTGGAGAAGACTATGAGAATTTTGCTTTCTCTCTATTCAATTGAAGTCTTTCTCATGGTGCCATGGAAGAAGCCCCTGAACTTGAAGTCAAAGGACCTAAGATAAAATACCAGTTCTTCCACTTACTACTTGTATTGTTTTAGGTAAAGCACTTCACCTCTCTGGGCCTCAGTTTCCTCTAAGATAATTTCTAGCTCTAGATCTATGATTCTGTTACCAAGACACATTTTCCAAACAGTAGGGCTTCCTCGATGTTAACTGCTGAACCACAAGGACAACGTATGACAAGAGTTTGCTTAATCAAAAGTGAGGTCAAACCCAATCCACCAATTACTTAGCAAAGTCTCTTAAATAGCATCTTTCTCTGCATCTCTTATGGGCTTCATCAAATGTGGCCAGAATCAAACAGCAACAGATGCCTATATCTCTTCTTTCTGACCTTAGATTTAAGACACTCCCTTTTAATGGAAAAGCAGATGAAGAAAATAGTGACAATTTGAAGAAAATTTAGAAGCAAAAAAAAAATATTTTATCAGTCAGCCAGACCATATGGAACTTCAATACAATTTGAGATATATAAAGACTAGTTTTCTGTATGGAGAGAAGGTGGCTTTTGATTTTTAGTGGAAACTTTACTGAGTCTTCATTTGAAATAATGAAAGGAAAAAGAGGAAATTCTTATTTGAATGGAGACAGTGGGAGTATGGATTTCCTTCTCTGTTGGCTTCCTCTTTCAACCTGAGTGATAGACTATCCTTCTATCATTGGCAAATCAAAGGAAAACAATAGGGTTGTGAATGAATGAATAAATGGATGAACGAATGGCATTTATTAAGCTCTTGCTATATGCCAAGTACTGTGCTAAACACTGCAGATACAAATGCACAAAGCAAGACAATCTCTGACCTCGATGAATTTATATTCTGGTAGGGGAAGACAACAGATGTAGGGAAGTGGGTGCCCATGGAGCGATGTTTTGATCAAAGAAGTCTCAAGGATGGTGAATATTGTCATAAAGCAATTGATTGACATGGGGTTAACTGAAATTATAATTAAGTATGCTTAGATAGTACCCTTTAACCTTAGTGTAGCATCTCATATGGACACATATAGAAGTGTTGAGCCAGAGATGGGAAAGTAGTTAGGGAGTAGAATTGCTGCTACCATGGCCCACAAGGGATGTGTGAAAAAGTCTTTATTCTAGGGTTGATATTTTGGGGGCTTTTGTTTTTGGCTAAAACTGGAGGTAGCTCCATTGGGCGATACAGCTAGTGAACATCTTAGGTTCTTAGGGAGAAACAACCTATACACCACTACTCCCAGACTGTCCATTGCCATTACGGGAATGAAGACAAAAGTATCTACTGAAAATCCTTGGTTGTGCATGTAAATGACATGGATTGTCATGTTTGTTCTATGTCACAAGAGTGACAATGGAGATGAGGATGAACTTTATTTAGTGTGATGTATCTGAATGATCTGTGGGATAGTGAAAAGCACACCCAATGTGGAGGGAAAAGAGCTCACTACCAGTGCTAAAGTTGTCACTAACTCACTGGACGACCTTGAGTAAGTCACTTACTATCTTTGAGCATTGGTTTCTACTCTTGTCAAATGGAGGGGTTGAACTAAATGACCATTAAGGTTCTTTCTGGTTCATACACCATGAACCCTGTGTGACCCCTCTGTCCTGAACCCTGGGCATGCTTTACAAGGCTGTGACTGTTGCAGATTTACCTACCTCTTGATCTGCCCTCTTGATCAGTCTTATGACCTTACTTGGAAATCTGAGAATTAATAATAAGAGCTAATATTTATATAGCACTCTAAAGTTTGCAAAATGTTTTACAAATAGCATATTGTTTTATCCTCATAACAACCCCTAGAGGTAGATGCTGTTATTATTTCTTCCCATTTTACATATGAGGAGATTGTGGTAAATGGAAGTTAAAGTGACTTGCCAAGGGTCACACAGCTAGTAAATGTCTGAGACCAGATTTGAAGTCAGGTCTTCCTGACTTGAGGTCTAACACTCTATCATATATAACAACAGTTAGCATTTTAAGATTTGTAAAACTTTTTGCATGTGAGATCTCATTTAATCCTTACAAGGATCCTGTGAAACAGGGGCTATTATTATCCCATTTTACAGATGGGGAAACTGGGACTGAGACAGGTTAGGTAACTCACCCAGGGTCACACAACTAGTTAGTGTCTGAAGCTAGTTTCAAAATCAAGTCTTCTTGATTCCAGGTCTGGCATTCTGTCCACTGTGCCATCTAGTTGTCATTCCCTGGGAATGATCACATGGCTCTAGCTCAAATCTGAGAAGCATTCAGGGACACTCGGAACCAATAAGGCCATTTACTAGCTCTCACTTGAATGAAGCATAATAAACATCCTTCCCCACCCTACCCCCACTCGCCTCCAACCCAACTGGTTTCAACGCCTTTCTCTGCCTTTTTGGATCATCCAAGCAAAGTTCTCCTGGCTTGAATGGTGGTTCATAATAGGTTCATTATTTTGTTTGTTCCACTTACCGCAACTCAGTTTGACATTTGAACTACTAATTGTCCTCTTTCAAATGTTTTTACACTCTTTGACCCTCTAATGGTTCTCCTGAATTTAGGCAGGGACTGTCCTGCTCGACTTAAGCAGGCGTGCGTTTGTGAGGATTAGCACGTTTCTGTCTTTGGACCAGCTTCTGCATGTGGCCTCCAACACAAAGATGATAGCTTTCCTTGGGATTTTTGGACCAGAGAAGGTCAAGCCTGCTCTTCTTTCCAAATCCTGGCTTGCCTTTAAAAAAAGAAACAAAATCCATCAGTGTTTTATGTAATGATGACTAATCTGAGGTTTGAGTCATTTTACACATATTCAGTGCAGATGTGTTCTGATGAATATGACTATGAATGTACTACCCATATGCCTGATATTCACGAGCAAAATGCCTTGTTTACATGCCCCCCAACATTGCACTGCCTTCTGTGCTTTTTGAGAGCATGAGTGAATGAAGGGCAATTGGTTGAAGGCATGTAACCAAGCCAGATTTAGCCCTTCTATCATCTAAAGTGTCATACAAGCCTACGAGGATGTTACTGTTCTTGGCTTGAGATATAGCATTTAAAGAAGTTTTGGGTCATTTTGGGGCTAAGTCTGAGCAAGTGGCATTCGCTTCTTGAATAGCGTCCGCATATCTGTCTGACGGTAACTGGATGTCTAGCCAAGAACCTGGGGATGGATGTCAAACCACTAGATTTAAGTCTCATTTTACCTGTTAACTGAGTGGCCTTGGGTAGGTCACTTGATTTTGGAAAAAAATTATCCCTTTCCACCCCATTGAGAAGGTGTGAGGATTAATGAAATCAATTTATATGGAAGGGATGGGCATCCTTGACTGTGAGGCTCCAGGAGCGTAACTATTCAATGAATTTCAATCACCCAGCAGTGACTGAAAAAACATTTAAAACTGAAACCATTCTCTGACACACTGTGATTCCTCTGAGCCTAGCACAAGAACACCAGCCTCTCGCACACTCTGATCACATCTTGTGCCATCTCAGTTGTTCCCTGGCATTTGCCCTCTCTGGTTATTGTGAGGGTAAAACCACATTCTTCACACCAGCCTAGATACACTGTGGAGTTCAGACCTGGCTTTCAGTCCCCGAGTTCTCATTAATGCATTGGATGACCCTGGGTAAGCCCCTTGTCCTATTCAAGCCTTAATTTCCAAATTTATTAAAGGTAGTGATTTCTAAAGACCCTCCTGGCTCCCATTCCATGAAGCCTGTGGCATCCCTCTATCCTGAACTATAAGCATGCTTTACAAGGATGTCACTGTCACAGATCTACTTATGTATAAGAAGGGGGAAAGGGAATAAGCATCCGTTAAGTACCTACTATGTACCAGGCACTGTTCTAAGTGCTTTACAAATATTATCTCATTTTATCCTCACAACACCTTGTAAGAGAGGTGCTATTATGATCTCCATTTTACAGTTAAGGAAACTAAGGAAGGCAGAAATGAAGTGACTTATCCAGAGTCATATCATTTTGTAGTTATCGGAAGATGGATTTGAACCCAGGACTTCATAAGTTCGGGCCCAGTGTTCTATCTACTGTGCCACCTAGCTGCCCCTATGGAAATTCAAGATAGGTGTATCAGCCCCTTGGACTTGGGGTCTGTACTGCAGTGCTCCCTGCAGTTTAAATAAATCATTTAAATAAAATAAATCAGTGTTTTATCGAACATCTTCCACGTGCTCAGCCCTGTATGGGGTCTGTGTGGAAGACCGAAATAGTAGAATGTTCCTTTGGTAAGATTGTAAACTCTTTGTGAAAATTGGAAAAAAAAAAAAACAAAAAACACAACACCCTAACATACCTTAAAACCGAAAACCTGAACAGCTATCTGTTTTGGCAGACACCTCCTGGAATGATTTCTCTGGTTTGGCTAGTGTTTTGTACAGAGAGAGTGCCCACAGCACCCAGGGTGTACAACATGAAATGACAACGAACAACACAAAGGAATGTATAATGACGTGCCATACTGTGCTTGTGAGGTAGATTGCATGTACTGTAGGAGCTCAGAGCTCAATGAAGGCTGAAGGAATGTCAGCTCCTTGAGGGCAGGGACTTTCTCACTTAGATATCTGTATCCTCAAGGTCAACAAAGAAGCTACCATGTAGTAGGTCTTTAGTAAATGATTGCTGATTGATTAATCAAAGACTCCATGGAGGAAGTAGGATTTGAGCTGAGCCTTCAAAAATGAACAGAACTTGCGTATATTGAGGGAGAACAGTGCGCCCAGGGTAAAGGCAGAGACCAGGATAAGCATAACGTTAGAGATGAGACTGCCTTAGAGCCAGATTTAGGGTATTTTAGTAACAAATCACTTTGGATGGGATCCAAGAAAATCCGCTCCATACTGACTTACACTAAGCAGAAGATATTGTGGGGAAGTTCTGACGTATTTGATTTTCCTTTTGTCATTACCACAGCTTGATGAGTAATAGGTGGGCCAGATAGGTCCTGATGGAACCCTGGAAACTAGACGATTTCATGTGGGCATGGCTGGTGATGTAAGCAGATACCAGAAGTGGACCCTAGCAGGAAGTCAGGGGAGTCTAGTGGCAAGCAATAAAGGCATACATTAGCTCTAGGGTCCAGGGTGGGACTTAAGTATACAGGCAGGGTGAAATGGTATAAACAAGAGAAATGCCAGGACTTGGAGCCAAGCCATTTTCACATCTTGTCACATTTTGCAAGGTCACAGGGGACAAAAATGAAATTTGCACTTTACAGATTTTGCCTAATACAATCTTTAGAGCATTACCCATTATTGCAAATGCTAAAGAGGCCACAGATTGGTCTCTGTTTCAGTGGTGATCAAAGCAGTTGACTCAAACCCAGGAAAAATGTTGATTAAAAAAAAAATTTTGTTATAGCATATCTGCCTATGAGCACCTGAATGAATGTCCTTAGCACAAGGTTGGGAGTTGTTGAGGTAGTTTTTTTTTTTCAATAGTTAACATATATACAATGCTGAACTTGAAAGCTGCTGCATTCCTAATCTCTCCTGCAGCTAACATAGCTCCTAATGGATAAAGCAGCTGTCTTATTGCTAGACAGATGCATACAGAATGCCATTAGCCTGGCAGATTTTTCTCTCCCTAACTGCATTGCTTTGTAATTTGCTCCCATATTGGTTGAAAATGACTTAAGCATTTTGTAAAAAGTCTAGACACTTTCCCAGTCAACTTGCATTAGAGCCATCATCTGAACTCTCTTCCACAACAATCCAAGTGAAAGCAGGAATTTTGCCATCCTGGTCAGCTCCCGTCAGCTTGAAAGCCTTTGAAGAAGCGTTAGTTTTCTACTGATGTGAACTTTCCCATGGATTGGGTGTGACAATGAATGATTGCATTCATATAATACTAAATGCCAAATTAATGAAGTTCCACACAGCAGACAGCATAATTTAATAAAGACTGCTGTGATGGGGCTGGCGGTAAGCAAAGGACACCACACAAAAAGCCCAGTTGGAACAAGGGCAGAATTGTCCTTCCCAATGACATTGATAACAGGTTACCACTTAGCTATGCAGCTGCCAGGAAGTGATTAGCCTGAGCCTGGGCTGTGTTTTTAATTTTCTTCATTGTCAAATGGGTTTTAGGTTTCAGACCCCAAATGTATTGGATCATTGCCTACCAGCGGTATATATGAATATGAATATATATTACAAATGCACATATATGTCTACATACATATATATGAAATCTCATAATTCTGCTTTTTTGAGCTGCTTTGAATTTCTTTTTAACTCTTTGCCTATGTGAATTACAAGGGTTATCTATATGAAAATACACCAAAGTCTGATTGTTGACCAGTGAACTATTCTCTAGTCTCTCTGGCTTTTCCAAGCCAGAAGGTTCGCTTTGAGTTAGCTTACAAGGATTCATTCCACTCAATTATCCATTATGTACAAGACAAAGTATTCGGCTCTGGGGATGTCAGAATGAAATAGTCCCTGTCCTTGAGGGAGCTGATATCCTACTGGGGTTGAGAGTAGGGAGGTAGAACCTATATAGAGAAAAATAAATACAACATTCCTACCGAGTTACATAAGGTGATTTCAAGAAGAGCACACTAATTGGGGCTGAGGGGATCCAGAAAAGCCTTGTGTAGAAGATAGTACATGAGCTGTGGTTTGAAGGAAGCTAGGGATTCTGGGAGGTAGGGATGAGAAGGGAGGACATCCCAGACATGGAGAACCATAAAAAGACAAACAAGGCAAAGAGACAGAAGATGGAATGTGATAGAAGGGAAACAGCTAGCAGATCAATTTGATTAGAACAGAGTGGGTGTGGAAGGGAATAAACCCAGAAAGCTCCTTGGGTACCACATCATCTGAGAAGATTGACATGAAATTGAAGGAAGTACAATCAAGTCATTTAGTCTCAATTATACTCTCCTTGTTCCATTTCCTGGTAATATTTGGTTGTCTAATTTCTAAACCACCTTCTCAAGCTCCTGCCTGGGGAGGAAATCTATTCTCAGTGTTTGTGTTCGTGTGTCCTCTTTGTCTCTTGTCATGCTAATGGTGTCTATTATTCACCCAGGTTTGGTACATGGATGGCTATCACAACAATCGGTTTGTCCGAGAGTACAAATCCATGATTGATTTTATGAATACAGACAATTTCACCTCCCATCGACTCCCTCACCCTTGGTCAGGGACAGGGCAGGTGGTCTACAATGGGTCTATTTATTTCAATAAATTCCAAAGTCACATCATCATCAGGTTTGACCTGAAAACAGAATTAATCCTCAAGACCCGAAGCCTGGATTATGCTGGCTACAACAACATGTACCATTATGCCTGGGGAGGACATTCAGACATTGATCTCATGGTGGACGAGAATGGACTATGGGCCGTCTATGCCACCAACCAGAATGCGGGGAACATAGTGATCAGCAAGTTGGACCCCAACACCCTGCAGATCCTCCAGACATGGAATACCAGCTACCCAAAACGCAGTGCTGGGGAGGCCTTCATTATCTGTGGCACTCTCTACGTCACCAATGGCTACTCAGGAGGCACCAAGGTCCACTATGCATACCAGACCAATGCCTCAACCTATGAATATATTGACATCCCATTCCAGAACAAATACTCACATATTTCCATGTTGGATTACAACCCAAAAGACAGGGCCCTTTATGCCTGGAACAACGGGCATCAGACCCTTTACAATGTCACCCTCTTCCATGTCATCCGGTCTGATGAGTTATAGGGCCCTCAGATCATTAGTTTCAGGGCAAAGTCCTAACCCACAAGAAAACTCCTATCAAACAACTGCCAAAATAATTATAACTAACAAGTAATAATAATTTTAAAGAATCATCAGCAATGTGGATTAATATGATGTTAGAGTGGTGAACGTTACCTCTGTGTGTCTAGAATACGGGCCTGCCACAGACTTCAGAAGAAAACCATACATTTGCAGCTGGAACTGCAGTCAAAATGTTTCCCCGTCTCCCTTCTGCCCTTCTAGCCAACTCTTATACTATTGGAAGGCAATGACTGTTGGATAACTCTCTTTGGAGAACAGTCCCTCTGTCTGGATTGCATGGACTTTTTCTTAGATCATGGTCAACTTTGATGGATATGATTTTTGTGTCTAAGTGAGAGAGAACCCCAGGGGCCAAACTAGGTGTCTGGCGAGACTAACACTGGTTAGTTTTCCTTGCATTCCATTGCAGCTACTGTCTCTCGACTGTGTTTTTTGTCTCTTAGATTAACTGTGCTGAGACCCAAGGTAGCTCCTGGATCTTTGTCTTAGTACTTATTAAACCCAATGGTTGGAGTATGTATTCTGAACAGTTGTTGTACCCATATTGTTTGAAATTATGTATTCAGCAAATATATTGTATAATGTATGTCTGTTACTTACCAGTGGTGGCAACTTTGTCTGTTCAGTTTATGCAATGAATGTTGTAAATGCAATGCTGTAGTTTGGGTTAATAAATGATGGTTTTGTTTCTAAAAAGAAAAAAAAAATCAGTGTTTACCCTTATACACAATTAACTGAGTTCATGTTGATAATAATCAAAAGAAATGATTCTCTCCTTGTTACAGTATCTAAAAAGCATAGCCATTGATGAGAGAGGCTTTTAGGAACCTGGAGTTTCTAGGAAGAAGTTTTGAGAGTGCAACAGTGTGAAGGAAGCTACATTTTTTTCTAAAAGAGGAAAGCTTTGTACTACCCATAGTTAACTAAGAAACAATAAAATATTAGGAGATGTTCTGGTTTTCCTTGTTGTAATTACTGAGGGGAGGGATTTGAAAGTGAGCCATTCTTCAGAATCGATATGAAATTGGTTGCCTGACAAAAAGGTTATGTGGGGCTTTGGGAAAAGCTCACCCCAGCCCCAAAGAAGGAAACTAGACTAGCCATCCACTAGCGGTCTACCTAGCAACATTGAATCCTGGGACTTTTATTCTCTCTGCTCAGGGGAGAGTACAAGGTTCTCAGATCATTGTCTGAGCTTAAAATCAGAAGCCGTGGGTTCAAATCTTGTTTATGTCATTCGCTTGCTACGTTACAACAAGCAAATTACTTGGCCTCACTGAGCCTCAGCTTCTTTATCTCTAAAATGAGGGCAATAATACTTGCACTGTACTACCTACCCCACCCCCTGAGACTTACTGTTAGAAAAGTGTTTTGTTAACCTTGTGGCAATATAAAGGTGAGCTTCGATCAATCAACAAGCATTTATTATTCTTTCCAGGCCACTGGGAAAAGATCCCTTTGGAAACCTCTCCCTTGTCACTATTTAGGACACTTGAGGATCACTTACAGCTTTTCATCAAGCCCAGATGCATTCATGCCAGCTCCTACCAAATGTCATGGCTCTATCATGTGTACTCCAGTAGGGATCCAGACTCGATGACATCACACAGATTCTGTGATCCTGTGAAAGTCAATTGACTCTCTGCCTCTTCCCACCACCACCACCACTTCCACCATCCCCCACCACCCTCTCATATCTGGGCTCACTGAAGCTGGGCTGGAAGTGACTTTTTCCTTTTTTGATTCTGCAGTGACTATTAAGGCATCTCTTGGTCCTTTACTTTTTAAGCATAATCACTGGCCTGCCAGAAGGTAGTCTTGTCTATGCTTTCCCTCATCATCCACTTAGAAAAGCATGGCTCAGCAGCTATAAAGCATCAGAAGACTTGGTAGAAGTTCCATACTTTCCAACGCCTCCTGATCCCTCATTCCCAGAGAAGTCTGTCCCAATGGATCGTGTTATATCACCCCAAGAAGCTTATACTCTTCTCCCATCATCTGCAATCAGAGTCTCTAGGGACCCTCCAAGATCATATAGTCCAACCAAAAACATGAATCATATATAGAACAGTCCGATACGTGTTCCTCCTCCAGCTTTCAACAACATTATTCCAAAGGTAGAGAACTCACCCGCCCATTCCATTTTTGGACAGCTGTCATTTGGAAGTTTTTCCTTACATTGAGCTGAAATCCATTTCACTATAACTTTCACTAATTCCTAGTTTCTCTGCTCCTTTTCATCACCATGATTACCACTTCATCTTAGATTGTTGCCACTGCTCACCAGTGCACATTGTAACTGTGTTTCTTGTCTCCAGTTTATCAACTCTCCAATCCACCCTTTACACCAATGGTATAAAATTCAAATAGAAATGGGGACCACAGCCATACAAAAAGATCCCTGCAATCTATATATTGACTTAGTTTTAAATATAATATTACCTGTTTTATTTTGTTTTAATATAATTTAATTTGTTAATTATTTCCCAATTGCATTTTAATCTGGTTTGGGCCATAATCAGGAGAGTTGTGAGCCACATGTGGCCCATGTTTGACCTTTCTACTTTACACAACTGCCTGATTCCACTAATTCCTAGTTCTGTCCTTCAACACCAGAAAGAGCTAGGCTAACCCATCTCCATGGATTTCTGGAGTTAGGTTCACTGTATGGTCACCTCTGTTTGACAGAGTTCATTAAAATAACAAAAGCTCTGTAATAAATGAATTACAACCCAAATTCAATCCAACAAACATTTATCAAGCATGTATGAGGACTTGTGCTAGGTGTTTCAGATAAAAACATAAATACACATAGACCCTGCTTTCAGGAAGTTTGCAATCTAACTTAAAAGAAAAGACATGTAGACAGACATGCATAGTACAAGGCAAAACATGGTGTGTGCAAAGGACATATTAAGGCTAAGTAACATAAAAAAAAAAGGAGGAAGATTAAATTACTTATTGTTTTTGTCTTTTTTTTTTTTAGGCAATTGGGGTTAAGTGACTTGCCCAGTGTCACACAGCTAGTAAGTGTCAAGTGATTGGTCTGAGGCAGATTTGAAACTCAGGTCCTCCTGACTTCAGGACCATTGTTCTATCCACTGTGCCACCTAGCTGCCCCAAGATAAAATTACTTAGAGAGGGAAGAGGAAGTCACAGAAGGTTTTATAGATGATGTAGGTGCTGATCTAGGTCTTAAAGGAAGAAAGAGAATCCAATAGATGGGTTTAGATGGTGGGGAATCCATCCCAGGCACAGGAGACAATGTGAGCCAAGACAATAAGACAGAAAGGAAAGGCCAAAAAAAAAAAAAAAAGGACAAAGAGTGTAGGGTTGGACCATGCAATACATGAAGGGGAAATGTGGGATAAGGCTGAAGAGATAGGTTGGAATGAAATCATAGTGTCTTGAATCCAAGTATTAAGAGTTTATATGTAATTTCATAGACAGTGGGGTGCCACTAAAGCATTTTGATTGGTAGAATGATGTGATTAGGCATGTGTAAAGTAGACAGGTCAAACACATAGACCACAGGCCACATGTGGCCCACAACATTCCTGAATGTGGCCTAAACCAGATTAAAATACAATTGGGAAGTAATTAATGAAATAAAATAAAAGATATTACATTTTAGAACTATGTCAATGTGCAGATTGTAGGGATCATTACGTCTGGTAGGACCCCAATTTCTATTTGAATTTGACACCACTGGTGTAAAGGATGGGTTGGAGAGTTGATAAACCAAAAGCAGGGAAACCAGTTAACAACATGTACTTGTGAACAGTGGCAGGAGTCTAAGTCAAAGTGGTGGTCATGGGGATGGGAAACTAGAAAGACTCATGCCAGATCCACTTGATTCCAATTCAGTAAGATCAGTTCTGAGGACTCTTAGCTCTGGAAGCATGATTTGCTTCAGCTAAATATCCAACCCAATCAAGAGTAGGAATCACTGAGACCAGATGAATTGCCTCATCTGGTTCCATGGCAGAGACTCCCATAATGTGTTGGAGAGCTTCTACAAAGAATGGAAGCATTAGCTGCTCATCTTGTGGAAAATATGAAGGAAAGAGTAGGAACTAAATAGAAACCTATGTTTACATAAAAGAATCCCTGACCTGTCATTTGGCCATAATGGCTGAGCAATCCCTTCTGAAGAGCCTGGGGAAAAGAAAGGGCTATTCACAGACAAAAGCAGTTAGTCTCACTGCTGAGAACTACTTGGGATCCTTGAGAATGAGGACTGTTTCATTCTTTGTATTTGTATCCCTGACACCCAATGTAGTTTTTAAATTTTTAAAATTGTTTGCTGATTAATTAATTGACTTGTGGCTATTCCATCTGTCTGAATAAGACTGGTGAAAATGGCCTACTTAGGAAGGGGAGAGAAAATAAATTTGTGTTAATTAAAAAAGTTAAGTTTTCAAAATAAGTAACTAAAAAGAAAATGCCCTCTCAAAAAAAACTCTTCCCTTGGAAGCCATGAAATTCTTATACCACTGTTTCACTATATCCTAGACCACTTCCTTAGCCTTGCTGCCTACTGTTTTTCTGTTTTATTTCTCTCTCTCTCTCTCTCTCTCTCTCTCTCTCTCTCTCTCTCTCTCTGTCTCTCTCGTACCTCCTTTCCAAGCCTCCTTTCTCAAATGCTTATTTCCATATCATTCTCTTGCTTTCACCTTTGTGTTTTTCTTGGTAGCACAAAATGGATGCCCATCCAAGCTCATTAGACAAAACCTTCAAAGATGCCTTACACTTTCTCGCAGTTCTTAACCTGACCTACATTAATGCTTCCAGCAGTGAACTCAGAAGAGTCTAAAGCAGCTGATATTAAAAGGAGGAGGAGGAGGAGGGGGAACCAAAAGGAAAAAGACTCCTAACCCCTTAATTAGTGCCTCATTAGTGAAAAGCTCCACATTAGAGAATAACAATGCTGCTGAACTATGTGCTGAAGCTCCAATTAAAACTTTGGTGCTCCACAGACATTTCCATACATTTCTGTTTACAAATTATCTCAAAAAGAGACTAGCATATAAGTTTCCTTCACCAGGGAGAACTGCTGTGGATTCTGGTTATTAAAATCAAATTCTGAGTTTTAAAAAGTCATAAGGCATGTCTCTGAGGCCTCTCATTTGGACCCCAGCGTGATAGGGATCAGTCTGCTGAGGCACCAGGAGGCAAGCATTGTATGTGAGTAATTATATGCTGATTCTGAAACAATTTTCTCCTTTACACAGTCAAAACTAATATATAAATAGCTATTAAATTGAATAGACTAAGTAATGGTCTGATGAGTCCAGGGTGGATTTACAACATTCGTGTAAGGATTTTCTAGGGGCAACAATTCCACTATGATGTTGAACACACACACACACACACACACACATACACACATACACACACACACACATTACAGGAATTACATGAAGAAACTTGCCTACTCCTGTTTCTCCAAGATTCCAATAGCCAATAGACTGGCTGAAGATAGGCTACGAGTCAATTTTCTTGATTAAAAGTTTGCCCCAGAATCAAAGTTCAGTTGTTCTCTAGAATGTCTAAAGCCAGAGTTCTAAGTCTAGAACACACATTGAGAGCCTCTATTTGGATTCTGGGAATGTTTTTCCTCTACTACGGATACTATCTCAGTACAAATGTCTCTGTGGAAAGAGTATGCAGGAGATAACACAGGGCAGTTATTTAAAGAAACAATATAAAATGGCATCTCAACTTGCATCAACAGGATACAATGAAATTGGAGAAGCTCCAGAGAAAAGACAAATGCAAGGGTGATAAAAGGACGGAGGGCTTTAGGACAGTGCCTGATGCATAAGTGCTTAATAAATGTTTGTTGACTGACTGATTTCCATGTGAGAAGAAACCCAAATAAGGAGGACCCTTTAGTCTGGAGAGGTTATCAAGATCTATAAAACAAACAAATGTGTGATAAGGTGAAAACAAATTTGTTCACAAAATCTTTGAGAATTAGAACAAAGAGGAAACTCATTTTTTTTTCCTTAAATAGGTGACTTTCTATGCCTCATCTTCCTCCTCTGCAAAATCAATGTAGAACAAAGGAGATTTTGCCCAAACAAGAATAAATCTTTCTTCTAATGCCTTTTTAAAATTTTTTTTTTGCTTTGGTGTATATGGAATACCAGTGAGGAAAACTCCCTCTCTCCATGCAAATTAGGAAATGTTCTCTGACATATTATGAGAGAATTGCTTGGAACTCAGAGTCTAAGTGCTAGCCCTGGGTGACCCAGTCAGCAGATATCAGAAGTGAGACTGGAGTTGCAACTCTTCCTGAGGACACAACATCTCTCTCTATTCACTTCATTGTGCTGTGGACAAAGTACTGGACCTACAATCATGACTTTAAACCCAACCTCAGAGACTATGGGGGTAGCTCTGATCAAGTCACTAACCTATACGCCTCAGTTTCCTCATCTGTAAAATGGGGATGATAATAATAACATCTACTTCCCAGGGTTCTTGTGAGGATAAAATAAGATAGTATGTATAAAGTGCTTTGCAAACCTTAAAAGTGTTATATAAATGCTAGCTTTTATTATTATTGTTTCTCATTTTTTACTAGGTATCTATACTTTTTTTTAAAAAGACACAGCTCCAACCATCTTCTTCCTCCAGTTCACAAATGAGGTCAAAGGGATAAAAGGTATTATGTGAAGTGACCTATGCCTTTCCTGTTCTGTGAATTGTAGAGTTCTGGATTGAAGTGTGTCCTTTACATTCCTGTGGACAGAGCAGTGAATCACCTGCCTTTTCTTTCCCAGATGAGCAAAGAGAACAGGGCCATTAGAACAGTATGTCAGAGATGCTGTGTCAAAGGTTGTTCTTTCAACAATAAGGATACTGAAGAGTCAGTGCTACTGATACTGATACTGATACTGATGAGTCAGTGCTGCTGATGCTCTGGGTCATACATTGATGGGTGGGAAATGTATCTCGTTCTCAAGTGGCTCAGAGTCTTTTCATTATGAGGAAGCCATACCATAGCAAGTGGATTATGAAACTAATACTAATTTAGCATAGAATAATAACTCCCTTCTCTCCAGTATATTCAGACTTACAAATCATTTCCCTCTAGATAACCCTGTGAGGTAGGCTGTGAAGTCATTTCATAGATAGTGAGACTGAGCCTTAAAGAGGTGAAGTAACTTAACCAAGCAAAGGTCCACAGTTGGTATGTGTTAAAGCTAATAACAATAATATCTAGCATTCATGTGGTCTTTTAAAATTCGCAAATTCTTTACACGTTACCACATTTGAACCCAGGTCACCTATCTCCCTACTCTTACCGGTATAACATCCTGGCCTAACATTGTCTTTTTAAACTTCTGGGAGCAGTAAGACAGAAAAGTGAGTATGATGTGAGAAATTAATTCCATAGCTTGAGATGGGAGAAAGGAAATTAACGTGATTCCCTTCAATCCTTACCATTTTGCTGTTGATTAGGCATTTTTCAGTTGTGTCTGCCTCTTTGTGACCCACTTTTTTTTTTTGGCAGAGATAAAGGAGTAGTTTGGCATTTCCTTCTCCAGCTCACTTTACAGATGAGGAAACTGAGGCAAAATTAAATGATTTGTCCAGGGTCACACAGCTAGTAACTAAGGTCACATTTGAACTCCAGGCTCAGCACTCTATCCACTGTGCCACCTAGCTACCCTACCACAGACTTTGTATATAGCTCTTTCCCCCTACTCTGTTCTTGATCCTTACCCCTAAGCCTAGTGAAAAATAAAATACCCCCCCAATGCTGACCAAGACCACTCAAACTTTACAACAAATAGCCACCATCCTGATGAAGAGCACTGCCATCCTGACCCCACTAAAATTCAACCTTCACCAAAACATTCCCCAACTCTGACCACAAGCACCTCACCCTAATAAAAATTCCCAGTCCCACCCACTGGTGACTTTACCACCGACAAAGACCTCCCCAACCCAGACCACAAGCACCCTTTCTACCTTGATTATTCAATTGCTTAATGTTCTTTGACCAACCCAAATTAATTTGTACATACCTTTTATGTCCTTGTCTGTGTCCATACTGTATCCCCTGTACCTACCAGAAATTAATTTCCTTGAGGACAGGAACTACTTTTTTTTTTTTGATTTTTCAACACCTGCAACAATATGTTGTATATAGTAGGTACCTAATAAATGTTTGTTGAATTTAGTTGACCAAGAATCCCCCAATCCTGATGATAAACAGCTCCCAGTCCTGACCAAGGACCCTTTCCCATCACAACCATAACCCTGACTACAGATATGCTCATCTTTACCAAGACCTTCCTCATTTTTCACCACAAGATCTTCCCAGTCCTGACCAAGACCCTTTTAATTCTGGCCACAAACAACCACTCACCCTAAGACCTCCAATCCTAACTACAATCTTGCATTCATGTATCATGTTGGCAAAGGAAGAGGCAGGCTGGTAAAGTGGATAAACCCCTGGCTCTGGAGTCAGAGGACATGGGTTCAAATCCGGGCTCTGCTAATCACTATCTATGTAATTATGCCAGATCCCTATAGCCAGCATCCCATGCCAGGCTGGAGTGTCCAACAAGCCTGTGTTTTGATGGTCCCTGCTTCACCATGTTGCCCCATGGCATCTGATGGGTGCATCCTGAATCAATGGTGCTCTGAGTCCTGACCCAGTGCCACAGGGGAACTAGCTTCCCCCAGCAAATCCTGCTGCAGCTCACTAACCCCTCCAAATATGTAAGGATGAGCAGCAGATAGCAGAGCACCCCCACTGCCATTTTGCTCACTCTTTGGTCCTTCAGCTCACATTTCCATGATTTGTGGGAAACATTTGGATAAGGATTGGTGTTGCTACTCTGGCTTTCAGATGATTTTCCTTTGGATTCATGCTAGTAGTTACAGAAAGATTAAGATATATTAAAGAGTGCTGTCTAGGGAGAGTTGAGGTTTGACTCCATGCTGAACCCCCATCATCATGTTCAGCTGTCTACTCATAAGCTGCCTTGAGGCCCTTTGGCATCAGCTGACTGGCCTGCTAATGTGCTCAAAGAGCCCTTGGGTCACACCAGGTATTTCCTTGGTCTGAAACATCCCTTGGGTCTTATTCAGCCCAGTAGAATTGGACAAAATCTCATTCAGAGCTTTTGTTGGAAAAAGACCCCTCAAGTTACCTCACTTGTCTTTCTGATTGGTGACATGACCCAATGCCAGGGTCCATGAGCCTTAGGCTTTCCTCGCATCCCACTTTCCCAAAAGGGGAGCTGTTATCTCTCTCTCTCTCTTTTTTTTTTTAGGCAATTGGGGTTAAGTGACTTGCCCAGGGTCATGCAGCTAGTAAGTGTAGAGTTTGGTCTGAGGCCAGATTTGAACTCAGGTCCTTCCTGACTTCAGTGCCAGTGCTTTATCCACTGTGCCACCTAGCTGCCCCGAAGTTGTTATCTCTTGCAGCCTTAAAAATGCTGCTTATTTTTTAGCCCGAATTGTGTTGATTTGTGATGCTAATTTGGGGAAGGCATACAGTATCCCTCTTTAGGAGCAGCAGAACAGATCCAGTTGTTTGTCTTCTCAAGTGCCTTAAAATCTTCCCTTCTACAGAGAGAGTTGGTTTGTATTGTGTTTCCTGGGTTATTATCCTTGCCAAGAAAATCCTATGGTCCATGAGGTCAAGAAGAGTCAGACACAACTGCACAACTGAACAACAACAAACCCCAAAGATCCGTGAATGAGAAAGATCTGTCACTATGGATCTGAAAATAAAATTGAAATAAAAAAAAAGACAAGATATTTCCTCTCTCTGGGCCTCAGTTTTTCCATCTGTAAAATGAAGAGGCTAGATGGAATTATCTCTAAGGCCCTTTCTACCTTTAATTTTTAGATTAAAAAGTCCTACAGTAGGAATGGAAATCAAGTTTAAAACTTTCTGGAGAATATCGCCATATAATTTCACATCTTACCGTCTCCTCTCTCACTGAGGAGGGAGATTGAACACGACAAAAGCATAAGTTACACCGCACCCCCACCCAGGATTGTTCACAGTTTCTCTTGATCACAACCCTAACTTGAATCCTGCCTTAAAGAGCATTGTCACCTCGAAAAGCTTGAAGGCATTTGCAGCATGGCAAAATTCTTAGGAAGGTGTTTAGGACCTCAGGATAAAATCTCTTATTTAATAATTTCTCTCCAACATGCATACAGTTTTTAATTCCAAAGTGTAAATGGAGTCTTTTAAAAAAAATAATATATACTGATCTTGAAAAGAAAGGAGGCATTAAAGTTTTTAAAATCTTAGTTTCACTCATATCTTTATGTGTTTTTATTTATCACCTTCGTTTCTGAACATATTTTTCACCTTCAGCTAAAGAAATGTCAACTATAACAAAGACTAAAAAAAAAGAGAAAAAAACATTTCAGTAAAATCAACCAACATATAAACCATGACTGACAGTGTAGGTAGTATTTCACAGCTCTCTGTACAAAGAGGAAAGAGAAGTTGAGTTTCTCAATTTTTCTCTGGGGTCAGATTTGGTCATAATAATTACTTAGTATTAGTTTTTGTTTTTTCTTTACAATTCCAATGTTATAGTCATTGTTCATATTATTTTCCTGATTATTCTTACTCCACTCTGCATCAGCTTATATGTCTTCCCATGCTTTTCTGAATTCTTCATAGTCATCATTTTTTATAGTTCAGTAATGCTCCATTACTTTCTCACACCACACTTTGTTTAGTGATTTCTCAATTGATGAACATCTGTTTTATTTCCAGTTCTTTGCTAAAGTGCTCAAAAAAATGTTAATATTGAATATTTGTTGTATATAGTAACTTTCTTTCTGCTTTAACTTTCTTCTAGTGTATTCCTAGCAATGGAATCTCTAGGTCACTTTGACCCAGAGACAGATAAAAATTTTTGTCACTTTTTAAAAGCAAAATCCCAAATTGAAAAAGGTTAATTTCATAATGTTCTTTTTTTGCATTTTATACATATCATAATAATGATGCTATACTTCAATCGCTCTGTGATCTCACTGGTGTATTTCTGCCAGTCGTGCAGAAGACAAGCAACCCATCTATTCTTCCTCCTATACCACTCTTGTTCGTATCTTTTCCTAAATACTCCATACAGAATCTATCCAATGTACTAGAGGTCTTCCTCTGAATTTTTATATTTTGTTAATACCAGTGCGAAACTCTATTGGTTCCTCTATTATCCCTCATTCTTGACTGGATCACCTCTTTATCTGGTCATACATATATTTAATGAGGTCTTTCATGACACTTCCTGTACCTATCATTGCTGGTAATCTGCTTCACCCTGCTTATACCCACCATACAGACAGCATTTCATTGCCTTTTATGTCATCTAAAACTTTTATTCTTCTGAGATTGTGGTGTTCCATGATTTGTGGCAAAATAGCCCTATGGGAAGAGCACTTGTATTAAAAAGTTGAGCTTTGGCAACAGGAAACAGCTTGGGATCATTGAGAACACTGCAGCAATTTCCCCCAAACAATCAGATTGTTTCCACCTCCTATTCAATTCATTGTCTGCCATGCTCATCCAAGATAGGTGGAGGGATGGATTAATTCAACGTCCTGTCAATACAGTTGCCTGTCACAGGCTAGACAATATTTATTCTTCATTGACTTGCTTGTTCCTGTGTAGATTACTAGGTTGATGTTTTCTTAATGGCTGTAGATTTCACTGTGGAGGTTCTGTAGTGTCCTAGGGTCATCCTTGAAGCTCCATTCTCCTTGACCCTTTCATGTCCATTCAGTTACCAACTAATTTTGATACTACCTCTACTCCTTTTTCTTCACCTATATGATCACCCCATTCCCTCCAGTTTAATTCCTTATAACCTCTTGCCTGGACAGTTTTAACAACCTTCCAACTGGACTTACCACCTCTAGTTTCTTCCTTTCTTAATCCATCTTCCATACAGCCCCCAAAATAATTTTCCTAAAGCATGGGTCTGACCATGTAATTTCCCCCTTATCACCACATCCCCAGACAAGAGCTTTCAATAATTCCCTATTTGCTTCTACGATAAAATATACATTCTTCATATTCAAAGCCCTTTATGATTTAACTTCAATCTACCTTCCCATACCTATCTCATATTATTTTGTATTCAAGCCAAATTGGCCTATTTGCCATTTGCTGAACTCCATACTCTATTCTCTGCTTTAACATAGGTTGTCCCTTATGCTTGAAATATGTTTCCTCCTTGTCTTTACCTATTAGCCTCCCTAGCTACCTTCAAGACTGTTCTTATGCCACCTCCTTCATGAAGCTTTTCCTGATTCCATTAATTGTTAGCACTTACTGCCTCCTCAATGTATCTTTAAAAAAAAAATAAAAGGCATGAAGGAAGTATAGAGAAATGTTTACCTTTCTTTGCCTTTTGGAAAGGTATGAAGAAGTTCCTCAATCAAACCTAATGGGATTATGGAACAGATAGCCGTGTCTGGCTATGAGCCACAACCCTGGTGGCTTTTAAAAAGCAATCTTGTCAGCTCTGGAGAAAGTAAAGGAAAGAGTTGCTTGGCTGAACATTGGAAATCATCTCTGTCAGTGAAGAAGAGAGCAACTATGAAGGAAGAACCCAACTCTTAAAAGGGAATCATTTTCTATCTTTTCCTTTGAGCTTCTTTTAAAGTATTGGGAATGAGGCAAAAGTGAGTAGGTATTTCCCTAACCTTTGTCTTCATCAATAATGATGTTTTTCAGGGGAACAACTCACCCAATAAGAAATACCAAGCCCAGTATGGAGTAGGTTTAGAGAGTCCAATTGCAGTCAAGTTGAGCCTTGAAGAAGTGCCCCAGAAGCCCACTGAAGTGACAGATAATGCTGTGTCTAGGGAACATAGCATGAAAACAACATAAAAAGAGGGGGAAAAAACCAAGGGCCTACAGAGCAAGTAGCGTTCTACTAGTGTCTCTCTTTTCTAGTATATCCCATTTGTGTGCCTACTCTTCTTGTGGATGCTGTGTTTATCTGTGGGAGAGTGTACTTAGAGTTTGTAAGTTTATGACATTTTAAAAAATGTATTTGCCTTGAGTTAATTGTGTCAAATGGCTAAGTATTTAAAGGTAAATACACTGATGGGGGCTCCAAGTATAGTTTTAGTACTGTGGACCCAGAGAGCACCTTGGACCTCAGGTAATTGTGCCCTAGGGGAACCAACTGGTGGGTTTGAGTTAGGGGTGGGATACCCCAGAGGGGGTGTTATATTTACTTCTCTGTTTAATTATTTGCATTCCCCTGTAGAAAATAAGCCTCTTGAGAGAAGGGACCATTTTTTAATTTTTTTGTTATTGTGCATGGTAGGCACTTAATAAATGCCTGTTGAATTAAATAGGATTTTCTTTCTGCTGATTCTCAGACTAATCATACAGTTTAAGTAGGAGAGAAATTATTATCTCTTCTTGACAAAGGACAAAATTGGAGCCCTTTGCGGGTGATGAGACTTGTTTGAGGTCACTGCAAATAGATTGTAAACTCCATGAGGGTAGGGACCATTTTTTATTTATCTTGGCATCTATCTTGTTTAATGGCTCTGAACAGAGCAGACATTTATAAATGTCTGTTGAACAGAATTGAATTGGCAGAACTAGGACCCAAACCCAGGTCTCTTAACCTTTATTCGGTCACCCTTTCTCAACAGAGACATGGGTTTGGCAAGTTTAATATGTAGGATAGTGAGAAAAGAGCTGCATTTGAAATCAGAAGGAAAGGGTTCATATCTCACTTTATCTATTGCTTATTTTTTCCCCTATCATAGAAGAGACAATTGCTTCCCCTCTGTGGGCCCCCCCATTTTTCTCCTCTGTAAAATGAAAGAGTTATACTCCATGATCTCCCTCCTAGGTCCCTTTCAGCTGGAAATCTTAGGATTCTCAGAAAAGTCTGCTGTAAGGTATCTCAGCAACTTCTCCAAAGGTTCCCCCAAAGAGCCAGGAGGCCGAAAGCTTCATCCCTCCTGGGGCCTTATTCTTCCTTCCTGTGCCAAGCCCCAAGGGGGAGGCCCACAGCAACAGCTGCTAGCCACAGATACTGTGAAAAGAAATAGCAATTTCCTTATTGATCGCTTTCCTCCTGCTAACGGCTTGAAAATAAGAATGATGTTGTGGCTGTATGTGGCTCAGTGCTCCAATTTTGTTCATTGAATTCACAGGTTATTCCTCCTTTCCTTTTGTTTCTATCTCTTTTTCTCCAGGGTCCCCTTACTTCAAGGACATTAGTGTTCAGTATCAAGATAAACTAAAAACAATTTTCTTTTGTTCTCTGCCCAAGTCTGTGTTTGTAGACTTTACGACTACCCCCCAAACAAAAGAGACACTGCAAAAACAGGGCTGTCTATCTGCCAATTTCTGAAATTTACCATTTACCAGTTACCTTTTTACTCAGGCACTGTCTCCTTTAATTAAACGTTAAAGGCTTTCTTATCAGCATGGGAGCCTATTTCCCTCACTTAGAGTCATCTCCTTTTCCCCCTAAATTGGCTGTGGCATGCCGTAATAAAAGAGAAAAACTATGGCTTCATCGGGTCATTCAGAGGAACTGACATTAACTCGGGAAGGTCCTCTCTGGAAGGAGGCATTCAATTAAACTTTATTGCAGCTCAGCAACTTGAGGCCATGCGTGTGAATCTCAATAGCTGGGCTGAGGTTTTCAAATTGCAGCGGAACTCATCATTTTTACTGGGTTCTGACTCTGGAGAAGGGGTTCTGTCTGTGCTTATTCTGGGAAGCCTGGTTTCCAAAAATACATTTGCTGGAGGATTCCAGATGAGGTTTTAAAAATACAAATTCAAGATGTCAGCATAGAATAATGGAAAGAGCACTATATGTGCAGCCAGGGGAGCTGCATTCAAAGCCTGGTTGTCCTGTTTACTATGGCTGTGTTCTTGGGCAAATAATGCCCCTTCTATGAACAGCAGTTTCCGCATCTGTAAAATGAATTAAACCAAAATTGGATCAAACCAAATGATCTTTAAGGTTTCTTCCAGCTTTGCATCCTATGAAACCTATGTGGTACCAAATCAGGGAGTCAGGGCAAGGACAGGAAAACTAAGTGTCTTGCTAATAGTCCCAAAGAGTATCTTTAGATCATCTCTGCCTATAGGAAACAAATAAAAGCAAGGAAAGTCTAGGCTTCTGGGTTTGTGTTTAGAATTTAGAATGATCCATTCTTTGGCAAGAGAATCAAAGGTGTTTCTTGGAATTTTAGTGCCCAGGTCACATTCATTTGGTAACAGTACGAGGAGGAGCAGATAGATCACTGTCTGTGGGCTCAATTACCAGCTGACTGCTGCTTGGGGTCATCTGGGAGATAAACTGCCCCTTTACCTGGATTCAATATGGTGTAGAGAAGCACATTGCATGTGCTCTGTCTCTAGAGTGTCTGAGCCCTGACGTTCCTCCTATCTTTGAGCAGAACATACAGAGAGATCCTTGAAGGTCTCCCTCTCAGAGAAAACTCCTTTACCTAAGAAAGCTTTTCCTCACTCAAAGTACCTTTATTTTCTATCATTGGAGGGTCCAGAAATACTACTCCTTTTCCAGAGTGGATTTTTTTTTTGTGATATCCCTGAAATTCCCTTTCTTGCCAGGTAGAATAAGATCCAGAGGAGGACATTACCTCCCCAGAGAAGTGAAGCTACAAAGGTCTATATTTCTCTGGGTAAAAAGTCGTCAGGTACACCATGCCTACTTATCTGAGAGCTGCCTGATTCAATACAATGCAAAAAAAAAAATTTACAAAGTGCCTACTCCATGTCAGGCACTATGGTAGGCATTGAAGACACAAAAACAAAATAGACCCTGCCCTTAAGGAGCTTATATACTACTGAGGAACATCTGCATGCATATAGATGAGAAAATACAACATATATTTACAAGGAAAACAAAGTGATGGAGGTGAACAAAGAGGGGAGGCCCTAAGAATGGGGGGAATCAGGAATGGCCTCTTGTATGAGGTGGCCCTTGAACTGAGCTGTGAAGAGAGTTAGGGCTTCCAAGATGCAGAGTAAGCCAATTTGGTCTGGGTGAGTCGGAAGTAAAGGGAAATCAATCCAGAAAATTATGTTGGAGCCAGATTGTGAAGAACCTTAAACATCGAATGGGGCAGGGGGGAGGTTAATATTGTATCTCAGATTCATTATGGATCCACTGAAGCTTTTTGAGCAAGGAGACAATGTGGTCACACCAGGGCTTTGGGAATGTTCTTTCCCTCATTAGAATATGAACTGCTCATATGAAAGGGCTGCCTTGCTTTTTTTTTCATATCCTCACTACAGTGCCTACACTTAGTAGGTTCTTAATAAGTTTTTACTTACTGACTGGTTTTCAAAGACTAAGTAAATTTATAGCTCTGATTTCTGACTGTTTCTATAGATTCATTGTCAAGGAGAATCGATTTATGAATCTATTAAATTAGACATAGGGATTACCTCCTATTCACTGATGAAATCTTACCTTCTTTGAACTTGCTCTGTTTCATTGGGTACTGGTCACCCAGCCTTGGAGTCATGGAATTAACTTCATAGAAACAGATGAGCATGCAAAGATATGCATAGCGATGCAAGAGTGAGATTTAGAAAGGGATAAGTGAGGGGAAAACAAGGAGACCAGGACCTCAAGGCTACAGGATGATATAAAATTGAACTGGTTAACTAAAGGGCTAAGATTGAAAAGGAGGGGGAAGTGAGATCAGAGCCAGGGAGATGGCTTGGGAAAACTGGGAATGATGGAGTGACTGGAGGTCATGGGTTTAGGAAGTGGGCTGAGGCACAGGCAAAACTGGAAGAACAGGAGGTTATGGCCAGACAGAGGGATTTCAGAGTTGTTGCTTGTGGAAGTAGAACTCTTGTGGGAATGAAGAGAAGGGTATTAGGTGGAGGGAAGGAGCAGAGAACCTAAGAAATGAAGAGCTGGGTAAACCAAGAAGCAAGATGAGTACTGGAGAGGACAACATTGCGTAAGTTGAAATCCCCAAGTATGAGGCTCCTCAAATGACAAGGAAACAAGGTTCTTCTCCATCTAGTTACCCTTTCCAGCTTATTCATACCCTTTTCAAACTGTGATACCCAGAACTGAAGAGAATATTGTAGAGGTGATGTTGCCAGAGCACAGAAGTACAGAGTGACCACAGTATTATTTCCTTTTTCCTGAAAACTACTCTTCTTGATGCAGCCCAATACCCTATTAGTTCTTCTAGTTGCCACATCACACTTCTAAGTCATGTTATGTTTGCAATGCACTAAAATCTCCAGGTTTTTTTCAGGTAAAATAATGTCTAACCATGGCTCTCCCACCCTCTCCTGGTGATGCTGATTTTTTTGAACCAAAGCATAATACTTTACCTTTATTCCCCACTGATGTTCATCTTAGTAAATTCTCCCCAGTTCTCTTACTCGTCAGGACTTCTTGTATCCTGAATCTGAAGGTTATAAGATTGAAACAACATGAATCTGGAAGGGATGACATAGCAGGGGCTTTTAACTTTGTCAGTATCCTGGACACAGCCTAGTGCGGGCTAGTGTTCCTACAGTGGTATTTATACTGTAATTATAAAATTGAGTGTGAGTGAGGGAGGAAGGAGAGCTCAAGGGCCATAGGAACCTGTCACAGAAGAGTCTGGGGACTGCTGAGTCAGGTGGGGGAAGGAGGACTTTCCATGGACTTCTCAGAGTATCCCTCAGAATAATATTCTCAGAATCATGTTTTAAAACGCACTGAAAATATGTAGGATTCAAAGAGAACCGATTATATGGAAATAGAATTACCAAAATATTTTCTAAAAAAGTTCATGGGTGTAACCCTGGGCAAGTCACTTAACCCCAATTGCCTAAAAAAAAAAGAAAGAAAGAAAGAAAGAAAGAAAGAAAGAAAGAAAGAAAGAAAAGAAAAAAAGTTCATGGACCCATGAATCTCTAATCTAACTAGATGAGCTGAACATCAAAGGGGAAGAAGAGATAGCAGCAGAGGAAAAGTCTAGAAATATTAGTGGAGATCAGGTATTCCAGCTCCTTCATGACTGAAGGTGAAAACAACCATGGAAAAGGTGCCTTCAGGAAGAAGTAATGATTCTGTGAATGTAAGGAGATGGAAGGCATGTGAAAAGAAATCCAGGATGAAAAAGTGTTTGTTAACAATAAAGGCAGGGTTCCAGAAAGCCTCACAGAAAGAGTGGGCAGAAGAGGAAAGAGACTGGTGTAGTAGACGACTGAGTTGATGAGAGCAGAGATCAGGGACAGGCAATGGAGGAAAAGCGTGATTTTTTTTCTTTTTTTATATTTTTTGGTATATGTGTGTGTGTGTTTGCTTCACGACACTGCCTGATTGATTCACAGGAACTGGGGGAACTGGAGACACAAATTTGCTTACTATCAGATTGTGGATGTATTAGCTGATTGGGCCATTCACTCTCAACCTCAGGGAGTTGGTAGGAGTTCAGGCTGGAAGATCAAGTCTCCAGCAACTCACTGATGGTACCAGTTCTGTTGCTGCTGAGCAGTTGGTCAGCCTATCAACAAATATATTACTTTGCACCAAGTACTGTGGTGTGTGTGGGTTGGGAATACAAAGAAAGACAAAAACAGTCCTTGTTCTTAATGAGTTCATGTTCTAAGAGGGGAGGCAACATGCAAATAATTATCTACATACAATATACATAGCATTTTTGTTGTTTGGTCTTTTTAGTCATGTCCAACTCTTTGTGACCCCATTTGGGGTTTTCTTGGCAAAATTACTGGAGTGCTTTGCCATTTCCTTCTCTGGCTCATTTTACAGATGAGGAAACTGAGGCAAACAGAGTTAGGTGACTTGCCCAGGGTCACACAGCTAGTATGTATCTGAGGCCAAATTTGAACTCAGGTCTTCCTGACCTTCAAGCCTTGCCCTCTACCCACTATGGCACCTAGCTGCCCCATATACAGCATTAATGAAAGGTAATCTCAGAGGGAAGGCACTAGCAGTGGTTGGGGTAGGGAGTGAGGGGGCGGGGCCAGCATATCCAGTGAAAAGATGTTCCTGTACGATAAAGATAGAGCAGATGTGAGGAACCTGTGGCCTCGAGACCACATGTAGCCCTCTAGGTCCTCTGAGGCCACATGTTCCCCACCCCTGCCAGAAGCTATTGTGTTGTGGAATATTCACTCAGCTCTCCATTATGCCTGGTGTCTGAAGCCCTGGTGCTTTGAACACCAACCAAGACGCCTGAATCTCTTGTCTGGGCTGCATTAGGCCTTTGTCGGAGCTCTCAGATTTTCTAGTTCCAATCATGAGCAATTAGGGTAGGATTCATTTTTTTAATCTTTTTCATAAATCCCTGATTGACAGATTCCTACAACAGCTAATGCAAATGTGTCTGAGAGGAGGTACATAGGAGTGTTGTTAAAGATACAGCAACTACAGATTTTCTAGACTTATAGTTCCTACACAACTTTTAGGTGGACACTGTGACTAAGAACTTAGGTAACATAAAGCACAGCCTAATACACAGTTCTGTGCTAGGGATACTTGCAAGACATGGGATCAAAAACAGACCCATGGGAAAGTCTTCCCTCTCCCATCTGGCTCAGCAGTCCCCAGACTCTTCCGTGGCAGGTTCCTATGGCCCTTGAGCTCTTCTTTCTGCCTCACTCACACTCAATTTCATAATTACAGTATAAATACCATTGTAGGAACACTAGCCCCAAGGTCTGTTCTGCTCTTTGCTTTTATCTCTTGATGATAGGCAGCTTTGGAGCGGGAGAATTACTGGAGCAGCAGCTATTACCTCCTTACCCCCAAAGCTCAATGGCCCTGCCTCCTCATTGTGATAAGTTTGTTATTATTTATCACTCCTGTAGTTCTTACTATATCATTTATTTGGTCCCTTGCACATAGTCCACAGAGGCAGCTTAATAGATATTTGATCCATTGAATGCCTGGTGTTGTTAGTTATATTTTCAAGCATGTATGTCCAGTCTCTTCAGTTAAAATGTCAGCTCCCTGAGGGCAGGGGCTATATCTGCTTCATCTCCATATCTCCTATGACACCCAGGAAAGGGTCTTCCATCTAGTATGAGGAATAGTAAATGTTTGTTAATTGATCATTTGAGGAAGGGCCAATAGCTTAAGTCCTTGACAACCAGCTCAGAGATCTAGCCTATTGCCTGTCTAACTTTGGGCCAGGCATCCAGATCTCAAGGCATTCCTACTTAGGTATAGGTTGGATTATATGACCTCTGAGATTGTTTCTAATTCTGAGATTCCCTGTATGCATGTGAATCAGTTAGGTATTTATTAAACACTACTATGCACTTTTGTTAGGGTCACAGCAGTCCCTGCTAGCAAAGAGCTTACATCTTAAGGGAGAAGACAATATGTCCACATGTACATATATACCAAAGACATATGTAAGTGTGTATAAAACATATATAAAGTAGATACAAGTTAATCTCGGAGGAGAAGGTGTTACCAGCTAGAAGGACCAAGAAAAGACTCTTGTAGAAGGAAGCCCCTAAGAATCGTAAAGGAAAGGAGGAATTCTAAGAGGTAGGAATGAGGAAGAAAAGAATATGAGGCATGGAGTCTGTGTGTATGTTTTGGTACCACAAGAGTTCCTAATGTGGTGGCTAAGGACCCAGCATTCTCAGATTCATTGATCAGCCAAACTGAGTTAATTTAGGCATAACCAAAGACAGAATTCACTTTAATTTTCTGCATAGGTCATTAGGTTGGTCCATTGAGGACAGAGATAGTGTCTTATACATTTTCATAGTCTTAATTGTAAGTGTAGTACCTAGCAGGTACCAGGGAATTGGAGGAGGAGGGAAGAGGAGGGTGGCAATGATGAAGAAGATTGTAAAGTTAATGAAATAATCCCCAATTAATCAAAATCTCCCTTTGATTTTGTGTTATTTGAACCAAAACTTGGTCAAAATACCATTTGCACAAATTCCACCAAATCAGGATGAGGCTGAAAACAAAAGAATGCTTCTACTTTCTTTCAATACTTCCATGCTTTCTACCACCAGTGCTAACTCCCCTGTTGCTCTTTGGCTAAGCTTTTTCTAATTTTTTTTTCTGATGGATTTAATCTCCACACATTTCTCTGCTCCCATTCCATATACATGGAGTGTCCCCCTGAGTCAATGTAAAAATCATCTCTTTGCTGCTGAAATTAAATAAGGCTAAATTAACAGGCTGTGTTTAGGGACTATCTGTCCAGGTTGAGGAACTGAAATGTGGCTTAGAGCTGAATGTATTATTAACAAAGAGGGCAAGAAGCTGTGCAGCTGTGGGGTGAAGGTCAGTGGTGACATCTTTAGCTGTGGTGATTGCTGGAGCCCAGAGCCCAAGCTTCAGGGAGCAGGGCTGCTGAAAAGAGACCATTGCTTCTTATGCTTTTTAAATCCTGGGTTCTTCATACTTGAGAATAACACTGATGTTCTCCTATCGGCAACACACATTCTGCAGTTGTACAATAGGAAGAAAGCTTGAATCCCTCCACTGAAAGTCAAAAGCCTACCCCTAATTTTTTTTTTTTTTTTGGTGAGGCAATTGGGGTTAAGTGACTTGCCCAGAGTCACACAGCTATTAAGTGTTATGTGTCTGAGGCCGGATTTGAACTCAGGTCCTGTTGACTCCAGGGCCAGTGCTCTATTCGCTGCACCACCTAGCTGCCCCCTTGACCCTAATTTGTGAGATGGTGGTATGAGGATAAAAATTATCCAACCTACAATAAGGGAAACTGAGGCAGAGCTCTGAGCCAGTGGCACTTTATTAAAAGGTCTAAATAAGTGGACCTAGATCTTCCTCATGATCTGAGATGCCTCCTCCTTCCAGTGACCCATTTTTATAGGGTTCAATAGGTAAACATTCAAGAGCAGCTATACCAGATATAGAATAATTTCATTGGTTGACATATGATGCATAGAACAAAATAAGCAAAATAATATATCAGCAGAGTCACAAGTTGGGCAAAGCAAAGAATATCTCCACTGACTGAGTGGTCATAAGATGGTCACAAGATGGATACCTGCTCATGTTGGACAAGACAGAATGGTCCAGAGGTACAAAAATAATTTTGGGGAACTTTCCATGTAGTTAAGTCACCTCTGCCACATTGGGCTTGGTCTCCATGTCAAGGAAAAACAAGGGTGGAGAACCTCCATCCAGTTTCCGTGATTATGCAACTGATCTTACCATCTGTAGCTCACAGCTCTGGGGCCAAATATATAGAACTTACAATCATATCAAATTGATTTATACTGATTGGAATAGAACAGGAGTCTTCTGTTAATTAGACTTCCTTGCTGGACAAATCTCTGGGCTTTGTTCTTTGATCTGTAGAAAGTAGGACTTCTGATTAAGCATCTGCTGGGTGCAAGATGCTGTGGTCAGGATTGGATTAACTCTCCTTCAAGTTGAATGTTTTACACATCAATGAAATGAAAATGGAAAGACATTAGAGCTGATGTTAGAGGCCCTATGATAGGATCTGGCCACCACTGAGTGCTGGGGTCCGGTGGCACAAGGACCTCATGGAGAACAGGGTATGACTCAGAATGTATTATCAAGAATAAAACTATCTTTAACCACAGGACTGTGTCATCATCATCCAATCTTTTGCTTCAAGTTCTATATAAATTCTAATTATTATTTCCCCTCATATACACTATATTTCAACCAAGCTATTTCTTATCCACTACATTTTATTTTCTACCTCCATGTTTTTGCATTGGCTGCCCCTCCCCATGGCTGAGATGTTTCTCCACTTCCCTTTATTTGATAGTTTTCAGGAATAAGGAGATAATTGTCCCTGAGCATTCTCTTCAGTTCTGAGTACTGCAGTTTGAAAAGGACTGTGGATAAGCTACATAAAACAGCCAGAATGGGGAAAGGCCTTGTTTCCTTGTCATTTGAGAAGCCTCATGCTTGGGGACTTCAGCTTACATACTATTGTCCTCTCAAATACTAGGACTTCTCAGTTAATTCACCTCCTCATCCCTTAGTATCTCTGCTCCTTCCCTGCACCTCAGTCACATACAGGGATGCTCATACCCTTGATCGCTTTATCTGCCACAAGAGTTCTACCTCCATGATCCACAACTCTGAAATCTCTCTATCAGGCCATAACCAAATTTGACTGTGCCTCAGACCATTTCCCAAACCCTTGGTTCCTTATCACCCAAACCCCCTGTTACTCTATCCCTCGCTATTTTCCCAGGTCATCTCCCTGGCTCTGATCTCACTGTTCTCCCCTTTTCAATCTTGACCCTTTAGTTAGCCAGTTCAACTTCACACCATCCCATACCCTTGAGGTCCTTGTCCCCTTGTCTTCTCCTCACTCATCTCTTTCCATGCCTCACCCCCTTCTTCACTGCCACCAGCCTTCTTCTCTGCTTTTGTTGCTGAATGCTACAGGAGGAAATCACACACCTGTGCTGATTGGGCCCACTCTAGCTTTATGCTATCTAGGCCCAACTGAGCCTTCTCTCCTGCCCACCAATCCTGTCACTCTTCTCTGATTTTTTCTCTGTCACACTTTCCACAGTCACTGTTCCAAACCTTCTCCTCTCAGGCCACCAATACTACTTCCCTCCCACCATCGTCTCAACAGAGGATGTTGCCTCATACTTCACTGAAAACCCTGAGACCATGAGCTTTCTCCCCTCAGTTTTATGTTTTGTATTACGGCAACATCAACCCCTTCATCTGCACCTGGGATCATAGGTTTAAAACTGGAAGAGAACTTAGAAGTCACAGAGGCTAATCTCATTTTACAGATGAGGAAACTGAGGTTTAGAGTTAGAAGTTATATTTCTAGAACCTTCTAAAGGTAGAAGTTACTTGCCTAATGTCATATAGCTAGTAAGTGTCAGAGGTGGAATGAATGAATGAATAGATGAAAAAAATATTAAGTGTTTACTATATATTAAGTCCTTGTCATATACTGAGTAAATTTTGGGGACAAAAATACAAGCATGCAATATAGTTCCTGTTCAAATAAAGTAAAATAACCCATATAAGAGAGTGGCGGCTAGAGAAGAGTGTTTTTGACTAAAAAGTCAAAGGAATGGTGAATGAGGTTATAAGGTAATTATTAGACAGTTCCTTTCTGGTAGAGCTGATTTGATTACTGTTCTCAGAGCTAGAGATGTAAGAAGGAGGGAGGAGTTGAGGGGACAGGGCATGGATATCAACACAGCATGGAGATGGCCTAGGAAGTAGTATGCTGAGATTGGTACTAAGTGAAATAAGGAGAATGCTCACCAATCAGAGCCAATGGGCTGAGGGTTGGGGGAGGATCTTGAGTTGAGGTAGGAAGAGAAGGCTTGAGCTGCAGGTGGTATGGCATGGAGATGGTCTGGAAATGGCAATTCTTCTCCTTGGCAACACTAACCCCTCTACTTCTGCCCTTGATACCATCCCCTCATGTCTTCTCCAGAAGCTTGCCCCATTGACTATTCCCTCATTCTTTTATCTTCAATCTCTTATGATCCACTAGTACTTTGCCTAATGTCTACAAAAACACCCAGATTACTCCATCCTAAGAGAAGTCTCATTTGACTCTGCCATCCCCTCAAATCCTATATCTCTCCTCCTTTTCACGATCTCCTAGAAATAATCATCTCCACCCACTGCCCCAATTCCTCCCCACCCACTCTTCAACTCCTTGCAATCTGTTTTAGAACTTAACTGCTTGACTAAAACTGCTCTCTCCAAGAAATCTAATGTTCTTTTATTAACCCTAATTCTTCTTGATCTTCCTGCTGTGTTTGAGGGCCAGCACCATATTTCTGCATATCTTTATATCCCCACCATTTTGCATAGTGCCTGGTGCATAGAAAGGACTAAATAAATGCTTATTGACTGACTGGTGATCACCTTCTCCTCCTCCTGAATGCTCTAGACTGCACTCTACTGTCCAGCCAAGCTTTCCTTCTTTCTGCTTCTTGCCCGTAATGCTAGTTTTCCTATATCATGAGCCTTTGTTCTGACCATTCTCTAGCCTGGAATGTCCCTCATGGAGAGTCTCTAACTTCAAGGAGCTCACAGTCTAAAGTGGGTGTTAGTTGAGATTTGAAGTAAGTCAGAGAAACCAGGAGACAGAGGGGAAAAGTGGGAGGGGAGATGGAGCATCCCATGTGAGGAACAGCAAGAGGGCCAATGTCAATAGATCTTAGAGTACAGGGAGGAGAGTAGGGAGTACAATGTAAGAAGACTGCAAAGGTTTGTAGGGGTGATGAGGAACAGGATATGAAGGGCTTTAAAAGCCAAACAGATATTTTTATAATTTGATCCTGGAGGTAATAGGGAGCCACAGGAGTTTATTGAATAATGTAGTGACTTGGTCATTCCTGGAATTTAGGAAGCTCCTTTTGGTAGCTGTAGAAGATGGACTAAAGCAGAGAGAGACTTGAGGCAGGGAGACCAAACCAGCAGGCTGTTGTAATGGTATGGGGGTGAAGTGCGTAGAGCCTGCACCGGGGTGGTGGCAGTGTATGAGTAGAGAAGGAGGCATAGAAGGGAGTTGTTCTGAAGGGAAAATCAATAGGACTTGGCAACAGTTTGAATACACTCATCTTTCTGCCTATGTGCTTTCACATAAGTCAAGTGAACAATCATTAATTAAACATTTACTATATGCCAGACATGATGTTAAGTACTGGGGATGCAAAAAAAAAAAAAAGACAAAAAACCCAACCTTTCCTCCTTCCTCTATGTCTAAAGTAAACTCTCTCCTCATCTCCTCTTCTCAGAATCCTTTTCTTCCTACAATGGCCAGCTAAGGTGCTATCTCCTCCATGAAGCCTCCTCTGATCCTTTCTATTGTCAGTGCTCTCTCCTGCCTCAGTTTACATTATATATTTTATACATATACATTATGTTATACATACATATATACATATACATGCATACATACATACATTACATTATCCTTTTTTTTTTTTTTGGTACGTGCTACATCTACCCAGCAAAATGTAAGCACTTTGAGGGAAGAAATGGCTCTTTTTATCTTTTTGTCTTTAATGCCTAGTACAATACTTTGCACATAATATGTTATTAATAGATGATGTTTGCTTCATTGAATTGAACTGAAGCAGAGCTTAAAGAGAATATTAAAAACTGGTCACAATTTGGATAGGCAAAAAAAATTCCCCTATCCCCTGAACAATATGAACAGAACCAAGAGGGAAGAGTTCGAAGGGTGTGTTTGAGAAAGAAGGAAAAGCCCAGCCACACTGGAGTAAATTAGTATGGGGATCAGGCACTCACACAGGGCAAGTTTCTATAGTTTAAAACATGCATGATAATATTGTTGATAATTTACATTTCTAAATGACTGTAAATTTTTCCAGGTACTTTTCTCACAACAACAGCTAGGTAGTAAAAATATTATCATACCCAATTTACAGAGGAGGAAAGTGAGGCTCAAACAGGGGAGGCAGTTGCCCATTTATACAACTTTTAAGTATTGGAACCCAGATGGGTCCCATGGATGCTGTCATACATATAATCCAACAGAGAGTTTAACCCTGCCTCTGCCTTGTTCTACCTGTAAACTAAAACATTTGTGTCAGTGTCACCTCTTTCATGGTGATGTTTCACTAAGGTACAACAGTAAGACAGATGCTACCCTTGAGGTACAGGCAACCTTAGCTTACTCCTAAAGAGAGGCAGTAAAGCCCATCTTTGGGACCATCTGTGTGTGTTCAGCCAGCCCTCAGCAAACTGCTGGAGCACCCAGCCCTGAACTCCCCACAGTAAAAACACACCCTCTGAGGATGACATCTTGGCTTCTTTTTCAAAGTCAGCAAAATATGTCTTTCTATTGATTTCAGGAGCCTGAGTTGTCGATTTCCTATGGGGAAGAACGTATGCATGCTCCTTCTTGTTCTTAAACAAGTCATAAAATGGATGGCAAATAGAAAACACTGGCTACTAGAACCATTACAGAATTGGCAAACGTTTAAAGACAAGTGGAGAGGTTTCAGAGGATACCGTCCTCCTCCTTCCAAGTAAAAAATGATTGCCTTCTAAATTCAGGCAGAAGCCCGCCCACTGCACACACTGCAGACTAGCATGACTTAGGGAATTGGCTTTGTTTTCTGAGCTTCCAGGCCTGGCCACCTTAAAGACACAACCAGGGGAGAGCTCATGTGTGTCTAGTGCTTTAGCATTTACAAAACAATAATGATCTTGAGAAGCAGCATAGCTGTAGGGGCTAGCAGGGCAAAGGGCATCCAGAGGACCTGAGCTCAAGAACTCCCTCTGATACGCACTGGCTACGAGACCCTGGGAAAGTCACTTGATTTTTCTATAGGTTGCATAAAAGTTGCTGATCTGGACTGGAGGAAGATGTAGATCCTCTTGGATTGACAAATCACAGATTTAGAGAGAGAGAGAAAGAGATGAAGAGGAAAAGAGAGACAGACAGAGAGACAGAAGAGACTGGAGTTAGAGACAGAGAGACAGAGAGCATATTAAGAGGGAACTTTTGTTGACTGAAATGTATTGGTGTACAAATTCACAACGAAAGGGCCAAAAGGGAAGTTAAAAGTTGTCCATTCCAGGGCTTCCCAACCCAGACAACATAGCAAAATGAACTTCTTTAATTCTCTACCTTAGACCAGTCTGCCCTCCCCAATTACAGTGCCATTCATGTCTCTGAATGTCTCAGGGAGCACAGCTGGGGAACCAAGGATGGTCAGGGGTATGGAGAAGAGATTAGTCATTTGTTTGAGTTTGTAAGTTTTAAGGAGGGCTTTAAGCAGTAGAAATTTTGTGAACTGAAAAGAATTTGCTATAATTATGTCTTCTGGTTTATGGACTGGAAGTTGGGAAACATTGATATAGTGAAACTCCCTCATTTTACATATGAGGAAATAAAAAGGAGTGGAGTGAGGAGGGTGAATTGTAAAAGTCATACACCTTTTATCTTATTTGCTCTAATCCTCATAACTATAGTTTCTTCTCTTCACTGATGGGCCTGTGATCTCATCATTGTGTGTATTCCCTTCCTCTAGGTAGATGATAACCCAGTGATATCTTCTCATTCTCTAATAATGATGATGCTGACAATAATAATCATCATTATTATTATAGCTAGCATTTATATAATGCTTTAACATTTGCAAATTTCTCTGTATGTGTTTATACCTCAATGAATCCTATCTATTTCCTAGCAATGGTCTTCCATAGGTCCAGCATAGTAGAGGCCATATATATCTTCTATGCTGAGGGGTAATATGTTTTAGTGACTAGAGGGCCAATTTTGAAGTCAGCAATATTTAAGATCAAGCCCTGCCTCTGACATTTGTTAGCTGTATAACTATGGGGCAAGTCATTTAACCTCTCAATGCCCTGGGTAACTCTCTTAAGACTATAAATTATAGATGAGTTGTTCATCTTTAGTAGGGGAAGAAGTTACCATAGAGAGACTCCTCTTTCCAGGGTCTGGACTCCCTTCCTCAGCTCCCCCCCCAAAAAAATTCTTATACCTCTTGAGCATGGGTTATTGTTGCATTATTTCTCCACACACCTGTGAAATCAATCAACTGACAAACATCTAATAGGCACCCACTAAAAATGCCATTTGTCCAGAACACAAAGACAAAAATGAAATACTTTCTGTCCTCAGAGAGTTTAACATTCTATCAAGGGAAACAACATATATACATATAAGTAAATACAAAGTATATGTGGAGCAAATGCATGGGAATTGGGAGTGGGAGGTGAGAGCAGGCAGGAGAATCAGAAAAGGACATTTGTAGGAGGTGACCCTAGAACTGAGATTTGGAGGAACAGATAAGACCCAGAGACTTAGGGACTAAGGGACTTAGTTAAGGATGCATATTTAATGGGTTATAGAGTGGGGACTCAATCTGACAGCTGTTTCCACTAGATGACCACCTCCATGCCAGCATCACCTTCCCAATACCTCATTAAGACTTCCCTAACGGCAATTATTAGATCTCACACCCATTCTGGGAATCATTTCTTCAGGGGGATGTATTCTTAGCTGACATGGATGACATCTAGTGGCCCTCATCCTACATTGTGTCACACAATGTAGTAGAAAAATCTCTGGGGTGAGAGTCAGACCTGGGTTCTTGATTCAGTTCTGCCACCGATTAGGCAGTTACATGATTTTGTGCAAATTACTTCCCTTTTCCATGCCTCAGTTTCCCCATCTGTAAAACGAGAGTATCATGCAAGATGATGTTTAAGGTTCCTTCTAGCTCCCAAAGTCTAAGGATGGGCTACATGGAAAATCCAGGCTACATCCATCTTCTGTTTCTCTGGAAACAAAAATATCAAATAGCGAAGAAAGTAAAACTGGGGCAAAGAGATGGGAGTTAACTTGGGAGAAGGGGAGAGCAGAAATGTGGATGATTTCCTTCCATAGCAACAAATGTAGCATGTGGCAGAGGGAGGGATATCCAACAGAGATAAGGACCTAAAAAAAGGCATCTCTCAGAAATAAATACAGACGTATATCACACCCTTTCCACCCCCTTCCAGAAAGATATGTCCTGGAAGCAGATGTGGGAAAAATTAAGGAGAGCAGGGGGAGAGGCTCTGGGAGGGGGAAAGATTAGAGGTACTCTAATTAAGTGCTAAAATTAATCCTCTGTTTTTCTTTCACTGTCTAATATGTAGAGCCATTATGGCTCTGGTCTTGTCAGCTCTGAAGTCAGTAGTCTGTTTCAGAGCATCTGGTCATATTATTCAGCTGCTTAATGATAGCAGGAGAAACAGGGAGTAATCATCCATGTTAACATGTAATTTATTCTACATCCGTAATTATGTTTTGCAAGCTAGTAATGAGAGAGCTTCTGCCGATTCAGTTGCAGCTCCAAGATGGTTTGCCTTACGCCATTGGTTATGGGGGGTAGGGAGGAAGAAAGGGAGAAAAGAAATCAACTTTTTTTTTAACCATAAACAGAAGTTCAACCATAACCATGATCAACTTTTATTGACATGCAAACAAGTAAGAACATTTCTTGAAAAGCTAATAAATGCTTTGCTTTTAAAATGAACAGCTCCTCAAGGTGTAGGTGCCTTTGACTCTGTTTCTCCATCTATACAATGAGGATGCTGGACTAAATAGTCTGTAAGACCCTTTCTAGCTCTGACCATCTATTTTCTAAGTTCCCTTCCAGTTCTGACATTGGAGATTCTGAAGATTCCTCTAGCTCCAGTATTCTGTTCTAATGCCTGACATTCTATATTCTGAGGTCTCTTCCAGCTCAGATTTTGAGATTCTAGAATTCTATTATTTTCATATTATGGTTTACAACTCTGTTGAATCTCACAACTCCCTTATGAGATTGCCTTTTCCAAAGGCATTAAAGACATATGATCCCTCAGCTGCACAGAAATCTTTATTCACCACACCTACATCTAAACCATTACCCTACTGCACCTATTACCTAGTAAGATTTTCCTTGAAACCTAGACACTGAACTCATCATTATAAATGATTGGGATACTATTATTCTGTCTTGTTAATGACCAGTCAATCAATAGACATTTATTAAGTACCTTCTTATGAAGGAACTGTGCGAAGCACTGAGGATACAGAGAAAGGCAAAAGATAGTCCCTTACCTCAAAGAGCACACAATCTAATGGGGGAAGACAGAACATAATAAGGAACTGAGATGGGGGAGGAGGGAAAGTAACTGGCCCAGGAGGCTGGAGCTAGCTGGGAAATTATGAGACGTCTTCCTGAGCCACCTCTTCAAGAGGGAGGGAGAGGCCCAAGGGACAGGAGGAGATCTACTGGGGTGGTGGGAAGGAACAAGCATATTTCCATAAGCTATAACAAAACTATTACCTGTTATGATATAAGATAGCTTTGCATGGAAGGATCACAAAATGAACAGCTATATATTGGTGATCTGGCAACTGTCTGGCACAATGGATAAAGCACTAGGCCTGGAGTCAGGAAGACCTGAGTTAAAATCTGGCCTGAGATACTTACTAGCTGTGTGACCCTAGGCAAGTCACTTAACTTCTCTTTAACCTCAGTCTCCTCAACTGCAAAATGGGGATAATAATAGCATCCACCTCCTAGGGGTATGTGAATAAAATGAAATAATAAAGCACTTCACACAATCACCTGGTGCATAGTAGGTACTTAATAAATACTTTTTTTCTTCTTTCTTTTTCCTGCCTTCTTTCCTTCTTTCAATTCTTTTTTTCCTTCCTTCCAAAATCTGGAGATATTTAAAAATCATATTACATTCAATGCTTCAATGGAGAATCCTACTGACTAGTGAGATCTATCTAATCACTCGACAAACATTTACTAAGTGTCTACTGTATGTCTCTAGGCGCTGTGGAGAGACAGAAATTATATGAAACATGTTCCCTGTCCTTAAGTAGCTTACTTAGGGAAGCAAGTTATATGAAATGATGATAAATAATACATGACTGGGTATAATTAAGTACTGATTTGAATGGAATAATTTTAAGTGCTATGGAAGTTCAGAAGACAGGGAGATCATTGAGGGCTGGGGTAATCAAGGAAGGTTTCCTGGAGTCTGTGGTGTTTGAACTCTATGATTGGAATTTCAGTAAGAGGAGAAGAGAGAATAGTATGAGGAAAGAAATGGAAGTACAAATGAGGACAGCTTTGGAAGAGCGCAGCTTATTCATGGCATGTTGGCTAGGAAAAAATATTCAGGAGTGGGTAGTTTTTAATCACTGTCAAATAACACACCTTGGTGTTCAAGTTTAACTGGCAGAAGAGCTGAGTTGATCTAGGTAGACCTAAACACAGTCAGGGTTATCTGCCAGGCTCACCACAGGTTGGTCCTGTGGTTCAGGCTTGGGACTGACCATCTAACATTAAACAAAAAGAAACTTTCTTAACAAAAGCATGGAAAGGATATTAGTCAAGGAAGTAGCATTGAATTGGGCACAGGTCCTCTGCTTCCTCATTTGTCAGCTTGGTGGATTCCCAGTTAGAAGGGTGTCCTAAGCCTGAGGAGCACTTAACCCATTGTGGGCTGGGCTTTTATACTTAGGTCAGGAAGCTTCATTGTTGGTTCAAACTTAAGTAATTTAGAACAATTAAGTATCGATGACAGTCTCACTGCCTTTTAGGGGAAAAAGTAGCCTAACTTCCTTTAGGTAGAAGTTGCTCCTATCATGCAGAGGCCAGAAGTAGCTGGTTCTTTGAGAACAGTGCTAGTTATCAGCCCTACCCCTTGCTAGGTAAGGAATATGAAATTCTAGGAACTGATTATTGGTTATTGGGCCTTAAGCCAAATTGGCTTAGGGGAAGAGAAGAGAATGAAGTACTGAAAAAAAAAGACAGCACAAATAATGATAGATAGCAGGAAGAGATAAAAGTTCAGGAGGGAGGGGAACTCATCACAAAAGAAAGTGTAATAAACTTAAAACTTAGTAGGATTATAGATTTATATTTAGACATAGAAGGGATCACAGGGGTCGGCTGGTCTAACCACCCCATTTTAATAATGATAATGATAATAATAATGAAAATAATGTTGTTGTTCAGTTATGTCTGACTCTTCAAGACCTCATGTGGAGTTTTCTTGGCAAAGATACTGGAGTGCTTTGACATTTCCTTCTCCAGCTCATTATACAGATGAGGAGACTGAGGCAAATAGGGACACAGCAAAGAAGGGTCTGAGGCCAGATTTGAACTCAGGAAGATGAGCCTTCCTGACTCCAGGCCTGACACTCTATCCACCATACCACCCAGTTGCCCCTCAACTATTCTAGATAGTTATTATTGTGAGATGACAAAAAGAGGAGCTGAGCTTAATGTCTGGTTCTGCCTCTTAGCTGTGTGTCCTTGAGCAAAGGGTTTCTTTCCTCAGGGTCTCAGTTTCTTCATCTGACAAATCAATGAGGTTAGATCAGATGAACTCTAAAGTCCACATGCCTCTTTTCATTACTTTTCTGCATTGGCTTCTTCCTCAGTTTCTGTTGCATCAGTGGGTTAGCTAACTAAAGCCCATAATTCATGAGTGTAGCCAGATATGTAATTAGGGTAGGGAAAGGGCACCAAAGTTTAGAAGATGCTAATAGCACTTAAATTCCTTCAATAATACAGAAATATTTCTAGCACTTAAGGTTTAGCATCTAGGTAAAAAGAATAATTATTTAAAATAACAATGCCTTCTTCCTATACTCTCACAAACTAAATTTATCTTTAAAACGTATCTGTTTCCTCCAGGTGCTAAAGTAGTTAGTTATAGCTCTGGGTATAGCTGGTATAGTGGTGATAATAAATATACCAACTTTTAAAAAAGCTGACCTTAAATTATATTTTAAGGTTTGCAAAATGCTTATGCACATTATCTCCTTTATTCTTTACAACAGTTCTGTGAGGTAGGCACTGTCCTTATACACATTTTACAGATGAGGAAAAGGAGGAAAGTTGCCCAGTTACCAAGCAAGTCAGTATTTGATGGAGAATTTGAATCTGCTCCTCCCAACTCCAGAAGTCAATCCACTGCACTACATTTCTTAACTTGCTCCATAGGCTTGCCCACACCTGTCTCTGCCTCAGTGGCCATGGTCTCAGTCATATGACTGGTAATTGCAGTTCACCGGCTGCAAACGCCATGGATGTAACATGCTATTTAGTTGGCACTAGTACAGCACTTGGCTGGGTATTTCTTAAATAAACATCAGAAGATTTGCTTTTACTGCCATAGCTTTCTTTTTCTTGGCAAGGCAATTGGGATTAAGTGACTTGCCCAGGGTCACACAGCTAGTAAGTGTCAAATGCCTGAGGCTGGATTTGAACTCAGGTCCTCCTGACTCCAGGGCGGTGGTCAATCCACTACCCACCTAGCTGCCCCTTACTGCCATGGCTAAGTCCAGTCCTCTTTATCTGGAGAGGCAGTGTGGTACGGTGGAAAAAGTATTAGATTTGGCAGCAAAAACCCTGAGTCTAAATCCTGGCTCTGCCAGTGCGATCTCAGACCAGTCACCTAACCTTTCTAGACCTCAGTTTCCTTTCCTGTAAGTTTCGGTGAAGCAGCCCAGGTACAAGCAGATCGAGCTCTACTGTAGCTGCCTGAGGAAAAACTCTCCCTCCCTGCTTCCCCATCCACCCTCCTTATTAATCACAGATCCCCTTCATCTGCTTTCCTGGGCTTTCACCTGACAGGTTGTAGCAACATAAGCCCTGATTGATCTATGGTGAAACCCTAGTGCGTGGAAAGGGAAACGCTGAATTGCCAGCTTCTGCTTGTCCTTTCCTACCTCCTGCCTGTTTAAAAAACCTGACCAAACCTCCTCGAGGTCTTTCAGTCCCTGCTCCAAGGCAATCAATAACATGACCGTGACCTTGTTTTTTAACAGCCAGCAGCAGGGGCATTAGGGAATGCCAGAGGGAGGGGAAATAAGGTGAAGTAATATCAGACCATCTGTGTCTTTCAGCCCAGGGGAAAGGGGGCCTGGCAGGGACCCAGGATTCCCTGTGCCCTTCCAGGAAGATGGGAGCTGCTACAAGTCACTCTTCTGATTCCTTTTCCAACCCCATAATCTAATTTCTCCAAGGATTGGGCACAAAGCCACCTGGGGGCTTGTGATAAATTTAGGCCTTGTAAGAAAGTTGCTGATTCACTCTTTGCTCAGGAAAATGGAATCTAATTAAGTTATTATAGGGCATGAGGAGGCTGAGGGGTGGGCAGGGGAAAGAACTGCATAAGGACAGGATGGGGGGAAAGCCAAGGGCTTCAAGGAACAACAATCTGTAAGAAGAGAGAGACAATGTGTGGTAGAGTGGCCAGCGTACTGAGTCTGGAGTCAGGGAGCCCTGGATTCAGATCCTGCCTAGGACACTTCTTAATAGCTGTGTGACCTTGGACCATCTGCTTCATTGTGCTGAGCCTTTATTTCCTCACCTATAAAACAGGAATGAGAAGATTAGCAAACTCAAAGAGTTGCAGGGAGACTCAAATGAGGTTCTGTAATTAAAGTATTTTGTCAGTTTTTAAAGCACTATATAAATCAATCAATGTTATAAGATCAATGAAGGGATTAGACCAAATCATCACTAAGGTCCTTCCAACTCCAAGGATCTGTGATTCCAGTCCAAGCCTGACATTTTGTGAACCAGCAGACTCAGGCCCAGAGTGATAACTGGACTTACTCGGGGTCACACAATGAGAAAGGGGAGAGAGGCAGCATTGCCTCAAGGACACAATTGGCCTGAGAGTCATGAAGTCCAAGGTCAACTGCCACCTCTGACCCATGCTGCTGCTGGGATACCGAGTTAGTCATTCCTGTCTCAGTGTCTCCATACAAGTAGCACTTAGACTAATTTGAAGAGTAATTGATGATCTTCATTGGTAGAGAGTGTCTTCACTAGGAATTCCTCTATACCACTGAAATCACAGGTCCCAAGGGAGAATAAAAAAAGAAATAAGGAGAGAGCTGAGAGTAGGCATCAGAAGACAAGGTTTTTTCTGCTCACTACATCACTGTGTGATTAATAAATAATAATTGATTGACTTAAAATGGTATTTCCCCCTTTCCATCCGATGTATTTTTAGGAATTTGGGGGGCAGCAACTAGAAATTTTCACCTTGGGATGTACCAGGTTGGGGAAATCTGAGAAAGCCTTTCAACTGATTTGAAGCGGGAGAAAAGGGCTGCATTTCTACTGCCTGATGGCCTGGTGCAGGATGAACAGGCTGTATTCCCAATTGCCATGACAACAGGTGGGGACCAAGCTTTATTCTATCCATGCAGAGGTTCTCCTTGGGGAGTCCTTTGAGCACCACTCCTGAGGTTTTGACAAAGCAAACCTCCTTCATGGTTTTGAAAGGGCCACCTTCATTTGTGTCCCCAGGGCTTCCATGCACAAAATGACTCAGCTGTTCCATTTATTTGGGATAGTACAAGGGTTTAATAAATTGTCACCAAGGCCAGAAGCACTGGCTGTTTGTGGGGAAGTAAAAAAAAAAAAATCACCCTCATTTCCTGTATGGTTTTGAAATGTCATGCTCCTGAGTGGTGAGACTGTGGTCCTACCCAAAGGAGCCCAGGTAGAAAAAGACAGGTGGAACATGGTACCTTCTAGGGAGCTATTGGCTTCCCTAAGTCCCAGGGCAGAATGGGCTGAGAGGTGTCCATGGGATATCACATGCCAGGAAAGCACCAATGGTCATATCAGTTCTTCGTCCCTCAAAGACCCAAAAGCTGGACTTGATGTTGAATTCCCATTGGAATTGATGCAGGAGCTAATTCAACCTCTGTCCCCAAAGAGCAGTCCTTTTCCCAAGCCAGGCAGCACCTGAGCTGCTTGTTAACAGAGCAGAGAGAGGGCCAGTCTCCACCTTCCAATGCAACGTGGAGGAGAATGGAAAAATCATGTCAGGCCCTATCATCTCTGGGACTCGGGGTCCCATTGCGGTGTGGTAGGGAACATTGCAGGGAAGGGAAATCAATAGCAGGCCTCTCAAGTGTTCCTTCAGAAGACTTTGTTTGGCATGTTTTCAATACCGCTGAGCTCTAAGGCAGCTGCTGTCTCCTCTGACTTCATTGATTTTTTTCTCCTTGGTCCAGTCACCCTACACAGGGGTAATCATATATCCTAGTCCAAGACATTCCCTGCTGCATATCCAAGCACAAGGGACTGGGAGAGGAGGCAAGACTGGGAGGCTTTTGAACCCAGATTCCTCACAACCCTCCAAACTCCCACTAGGGAAGACCATTGGACAACAGAGGCCCCAAGGGACGTGGAGATGTTTAGAGTTGGAATTGGGAGTACCTGGGTTCAAATCCTCCCTCAAATACTGGCGTCTTCTTTGCTTTCTTCTCCTCCTCCTCCTCCTTCTTCTTCTTCTTCTTCTTATTAAACTCTGGGCAAATTATTTAACCCTTCTGTGCTTCAGTTTTCTCACCTGTAAAATGCAGATAATAATAGTACCTGCCTCACAGAGCTGTTGTGAGGATCAAGTGAGATAATACATATAAACACTTTTGCAAAAATCCTAACCTGAAGACATCCCCTACACCCCAATTGAGGAGATGTGGCAGAGAAAGGACAGCTCACGTGTTATCTTAGAAGAACTCATGGATCCTTTAGGGCTTTAATAATTTTTTTACCACGATGCTTCATGCAGCCTACATGGTAACAGTCAGGGTGGCATGGTGGAGAAGGAGCCCACCATCTCCACTCCACCCACACACCCCCACTACCATCAGTCACCAATGGGACACACAAGATAGCCTAGCTGAAGCAGCAAGTCAGCCTAAATGACAGACAGGAGGGGGCATGCACCAGGCAGGTTAAACCATCCCCATCACTTCTACTACCACCTCTCTTCAGACCCCAGGGAAGATAACTCAGGGCCTCAGGACCAGTGGCCCCAGGAAAAGCAGAACCCCACACAACACTGGCTCTGCTGCCATCTGCCCAGCCCAGCTCCTAAAACCATCATCCGTCAGGGAAGCTGCTCTCACAACCAGCTGCTTCTGCAGGTGCTTCATTCAGCCCCAGCCTCCTCAGCAGCCACAGCTCTTGAAGACTCAGGAAAGACAGTTCCCATCGACAAAATCCTTGGCACTGCCATAATGGTTCAACATCAGAAACAAATATGGTTTTATCAATAGAAAAGACGTTAAAGAAGATGCATTACCATTTGCTTGACCATTGCACCCCAGGGCCATGGAGCTTTACCACTTCATTTGCAAATTAAAACACCTTTAAGTGATGTCTCCCCTATTAGAAGGTGAAATCCTTGAGAGCAGGGACTGACTAGCTTTCCTATTTGTATCCTCAGTGTTTAAAGGAACAGTGCTTTGTACATAGTAAGAATTTAATAAATGTTGTCTCCATTCATTCATTCATTCATAGGGAGTCAGTTGACTTCTGTCCTAATCCTACATATCTTGAACTGACTGTGTGACCTTTGTCAAGTCATTTCCTTATCTAGGCCTCAGTTCCTTCCTCTGTAAAAAGAGAGTCTTGAACTAGGTAAGCTACCTTCTAGGGGAGCAGCTAGATGGTGCAATGGATAGAGCACCAGCCCTGGATTCAGGAAGACCGGAGTTCAAATCTGACTTCACACACTTGACACTTACTAGCTGTGTGTGCCTGGGCAAGTCACTTTAACCCATAACCTCGCCAAAAAAAATAGTAAGCTACCTTCCAGTTGTGGCATTATATATAATTCTATGATTTTAAGTTCTCCACCAAACAAACCACCGACAGAACTTAGAAGATAGAAGTTTGATGTCCAAAAGTGGCAAGGAAAAATACAGGGACCTCTTCCTCCAGATTTGTATTTTGTTACAGAAATGTGCTGATCAGAAAGCTAAGAAAATTTTGAGCTCACTTGGACTAGATTCATCATAATTTTTTGCAAAAGTTCAAAAACTAGGTGGAGTCAAGTGTGTGACCCACTTTTGTGAGTTGATGGAAACCTAAGTTGGACAAGTATGCTATGGCAACTTAATGTACACAGTTTAATTGCATAATCCCCATGGTGTCTCCTTGCAAAGATAAATGGATAACGAATACTTTCACCTTTCATAGGCATTAAAAAATGCAGCTATGCTTGGAGGATGTCATTCTCATTTACTTTCAATAATATCTGAAGGACCATCATGTGGAAGAGAGGTTAGACAATGTGACTCCAGAGGGTTTAACAAGGACTGATTGCAGGGAGACAGTTTTGCTCAATATAAAGAACTTTCTAATACTTGGAGCTGTCCAATAATTGGGTATGACCCCCTAGGTCTTAAGTTCCCATCAGTGGAGACATTCAAGCACAGAGTCAGTGAGGAAGAAGGAGATTTAGACTGAGAGGACCTGGGTTTGAATTGGCTACTCACTTACCTGTATGACCTTCTAACCTCTCCAGCCCTCAGTTTTCTCATCTATAAAATAAATGAGTTAGATGAGATGACTCTGAGGTCCCATCTAGCTCCAAATCAATAACCCCATATATATATATGTGTGTGTGTATATATAAATATATGTATATATATATATTCTACAGATGAGAAAACACAGGCAAACAAAGTTAGGTTATTTGCCCAGGGTCACACAGCTAGTAAGTGTTTGAGGCTAGATTTGAACTCAGGTCTTCAAGACTCCAGGCCCCATGTCCTATCCACTGCATGACCTAGCTGCCCTTAACAATTAGACCTGTCTTGTCACTAATAGACTCACTATCATTCCATTATTGGGTAGCTGTAATTGTTAAGATGTCCTAGTAGAGGCTGGATTACCACCAATCTGGACCACTGTGAAAGGGATTCCTAAATTGGGTGAGATATTGGATTAGATCACCTCTGAGATTCTTTCCAGTTCTGAAATTCAATGATCATAGCCAGAACTAGCATAAAGTGAACAGTGCTACATCTCAGGTGCTAGAATCCTTAACTATGGAACCTGTTCATTTCCCTAGGGGAAGGCATTTCTTACCTCTCAGCACCAGCTGCCAGATTGGACTGCATACATGGACCCTGTCTCAGCATGCAAACTGTAACCCCCTGGGGTCCTGAAGCTGTCGCACCTTCTCTCTGGTGCTTTCCCACTAGGGTGGGTAAGCTGCACTATCCCCTAACCCCCAAACACACACAGTAAGCTGCCTGGCCTGTGAATCCACGCCAAGAGGCATGCCCAGAATGTGGGTATCAGTGAAGGGGATTGTTAGTGAATGTACCTTGCCACTGATGATCTTCCTCCTCCTCTCCCTCCTCATTAAACTCAGTCCTAGCCCTTTTGCTAGTCCTTTCTCCATGGTGCCCTGCAATAGCTTTCTTCTTTTGGGGAGCAATAAAAAGATCTATTGTTTCAGAGTCAGAGGAGTTGAGTTCAAATTCTGACTCAACTATTTACTCTCTGTGTGACCTTAGGCATATCTCTTCCCTTCTCTAGATGTCAATTTTCTTAGCCATAGAATGAGGTGCTGAATTAATTACCTCTGAAGTCCCTCCTAGCTCCATATTTATGAACCTATGATCTTAGCCCTCTTCCTCTCCTATTCCTTCCATCTTCAGCTGTTCACTGAAACTTAGCTTTCTCCTGCAGAGAGTACACCTTCTTCAAGGCTTCCTTCTATTCTTAGACCTTTGCACACGCACAGTCAGGTTGGCATGTTCCTTGTTCCCCACTGGCACTTTCAGACTTGAACCTTCAGCTGCCACTCAAGTCACTATATCACCTTTAAAATTTGCTCCATTCTGCCTAGACCCTTCCTACTATCATCTATGGGCCTCTGGGGCAATTTCCCTCTTAATAAGTGCTGGAGACTGTGGGGGAGGGGGGGAACAAAGACACAGCCCCTGCCCTTAGGGAGATTACAGTCTGGTTAAATACAGATTTCTCCTGTACACAAAGGATGGGGGTGTGGTGGAGACGGGGGAAAGGGGTGGGTGATTTGCCCTAAGGTTTTGTGCCCTCCTTAGGAGAATCCTCTCCAAGAATGTGATGAAACTTAATAGGCATATTTGTTGCATTGAATTTCTTATTTAGAACTTGGTCAAAATGATTAGGTCCATGGCGCTATATGCAGTGCTTGAAGAATACCCAGATAAATAAGACATAGTCCCTGTTTTCCTATAACTTACAGATTAGTATGGGGAATGTAATGCAGAAATTACTTTGCATTTACTTTAGACACATTTTGTATTTACTTCTCTGTGTACATATTGTATCTCCTGGTAGAATTTATCTCCTAGAGGGTAGGGAAAATGTTTTAATTTTGTCTGTATCCCCAGTGCCTAGGACAGTGCCTTGTACTTGTACTTTGTAGGTGCTTAATAGATGCTGTCTAAATTTAATTAGACTAAATGACACAGGAATAATTGACTATTTAACTCATGGACCAGCACCAGGGGGAGGGCAACTCTCCAAATCAAATATTTTTGGCTTGTGTTGCTTACACCGAGTTTTCTCTGGGACTTCTCAGAATATAATTTGTGTGTAGCATTCTATTTGATGGGGTTGGGATCTGGGCCCCAGAAAGGAAAAATTCCTGAACTTTTCCACGCGGCCAAATCTCTGGGGTTAGTCTGAGGCTATGACCAACTGGCCTTTCATTGTGGCTACACCCAATCTCCCAATTCTGTTAACCTAGACTGGCCTTCCTTTGTCTTACCTCCCTAGGTATGGCCTCTGGCCATTTCCCCACCCTTAATCCTAGCTAGGCTCCATTCTCCCTTGGCCATGAGGTCCAGGGCCCAGGAGTTCTGTTCATCCCAGTTTACTGGCCACTCCTAGGTCCCTCCCACAGTCTTTCTGTACATAAGGTCCACTTTGTTTCCATTAAGATGCTTAGATTCTTATAATCTAGCCATGGCTTAGATTCCTAAAATCTAGCCACTGCTTAGATTCTTAAAATCTAGCCAACAGCTTACTAATGTTCAGACTCCTTAAGAGTCTGCCCAATATGACAAATGTTCTAATAAACCTTGTCTTTGGCTGAAAGAAGGCTTGGGTCGAATTCTTCTGGGCAGGACCCATGTATTGTGATATTGGGATCCCAGTATCCCTGAACCCCTAAACCGTATCATATTGATATGCTAACAGGGTTCCTAGATCCCATACAAATGCTAAAAGTAACAATGCATATATCAGGTAGAGGACAGCCTTTATTATACTCCAAAATCTTTCTAAATACAGCAACTCATAAACAACCAATACTATTCTCACTCTGGTGCATCTCACCTTCATCCAGGGTCAAAATGCCAAAAAAATTCACAGTACCATCCTGTGTTGTGGATTCTCTTTGGGCTAGATATGAACTTTGAGTTGCTAGAAAAGTAAAACCTACCGACATTCTGATAAGCCTCTCTTCCAGTCCAGAATTACCATACAGGCATTCAGCCTTATGGTAATACCCAGGAGGAATGCACTTTCCAAGAAAGAAAGCAAACTTGGGTTTCCTAGAGAGGCAACCCCCTTGCTATTAGACCAGATCCATCCAAATAATGCATGGCAAAAGTAGTGGGAAAAGACCAAATACTCATTCCCCTCTATTTCAGTTTTCTGAGGCCAAGTGTCCAAGTCTCTCTAAGAGGCTGGTAATGCTCAGGAAATCCCCCTTCTCTCATTTGAATGCTGGTTCTTAGTGTGCGCTGCCCAGGAAATCCACCCTCCTCTACTCTGGCCTTTAGGAACCCAGTACTGTCCAGAAACCACCCCCTCCTCTGTCTAGGAGCCTGGAGTTCAAGAGGTCTTGGAATTTCTCAAAATAAAACAAAACAAAACAAAAGCCTTGTTTCTTCTCTCTATAGATGCCACAGGACTGGGAGGTGATAACTCTACCTATTTAAGGCTGAAGCTGATGGGGTTGGGATCTGGGCCCAGATCCCAACCCCATCAAAGCCAGGGATTGGAGTCTGGCAACTCTCCTCCTAAGTTGAATAGAAGAAAGTATGTGCGTCTCCACCAGGTACCTCAGCCCCAAGGCAGCCATTGGGAATTCCTTGCAGCGTATCTCTGGGTCCAGATTCTCTTTAGTACTGCTTTTCTCTCAGGATCTCATTGATAACATGAGATGGATGAAGAAAAGGACCCATATGTCTTTTATTTTCATTTAATAGGCCATTCTAAAAAGGTATCTCATCCCACAAGAGTCTGAGCCAATCAGTTCACAGAATCACAGAATCCATTTCCCCATCAGTCAAATATCTGCTCTAGGAGGTGCCAAGGAATATGTCCCTACCCTCCATGGGAAGATAAAATCAAAATTGCAAACAAAAGCTTACCACCTTATGAACTCATCAAGTTGTTCTGGGAATTCCTCAATAACTATAATAGAAAATAGAACATAAGGGCATAAAAGAGATGCTAAAGACTTGGAAAACCAGGTGAGACTAAGTGCTGAGTCCCCCCTTTTTTCTGCCACAGGTTGCAGAAGGAAATACACTTTAAGTAATGTCAAGAAAGCATTGAAGGTAATTACCAGCTCTGGTTGCAGGGCAGCTTGTGTGTAAAGAAGAGATGGATTGCAGCAGGTGAGTAAGAAAGGCTCAGTTCCCAGTTGGCACATTAATAGGGAATGCAAGAGCAGCAGTTTCTTACTTAGTATGGTCTTTTGAGGGCAGAGATATGTGCATTTATTAGAGAAAGAAGAATCTGAGTGGTTTCTCCTCAGAAAGAGTCAGGAGTAATCATTGACTGAAGGAACTGCCATGGTCTAATGGAAAGTATCTTGGACTGGGAGTCAGGAGACAGGTTCTAACCCCAATAGTCTCACTGTGGTTAAGCCATGTTCCCTCTGAGCCTCAGTTTCCCCACCTATAAAATGAAATTGCTGGATTCAACAATCTGTAAGATATCTTGTATCTCTGACATTGATATGATTACTTATCTGATACTTGTTTCTGATGAGGTCTAGAGGTTTAGGGGTACTGGGACCCCGAGATCATGACATGCGGGTCCTACCCGAAAGAATTCGACCCAAGCCTTCTTTCAGCCAAAGACAAGGTTTATTAAAGATCTGCCATATTAGCAGACTCTTGAGGAATCTGAGAGTCTGTGAGGTATTGGCTAGATTCTAAGATCTGAGCAGTGGCTAGATTTTAAGAATCTAAGCACCTTAGTGGAGACAAGATGGAACTTAGATACAGAAAGACTGTGGGAGAGATCTAGGAGCGGCCAAGTAGTTTAGGGTGACTGGAGAAGGGGTCTAAGGAAGATCTGAATGGGAGTGGCCAGTAAGCTGGGGACCTGCCAAGGGAGAATGGAGCTTAGCTAGAATTAAGTGTGGGAAATGGCTGGGGGCCATAAGGAGGGCTAGGCTAGGTTAATGGTAACAGAATTGGGAGAGTGGGTGTAGCCACAATGAGAGGCTAATTGTATAGCTCCCATCCTCTTCATTTCCTCTAAATCTCACTGCTGACTTCTTCCAACACAATGCCAATTGTCATCCTCTTCCCCATCCCCCAGCCTTCCCTTCAGCCTCTCTGTGAAAAGAGTTGGCATCTGCCATAATCAGAAGGAGAGGTGATAGAGAAGGAGTTTTCTGATTTTGCAGAAGACACAGCAGGGTACTAAGATAACCTTTGTCGACCACCTGGACTCTACAGGATTCTTCACGATTTCCGAGTATTCTCAGGAAACCCTGCTGGAACAAAGGCAGGAGCTAATAAAACTTAGCTGAGATTCCTATTTCAATATTTTATTCTATTTTGCCCAAGAATTATAAACATCAGGGATGTTTGGAAGTGGCATATTCCAAATGTTGTTCCCTGTGATTTAATTCAAAACTGGATCCCAGAATGTCATTTAGAACTCTAATGGGGTCTTTCTACTTTGACCCCACTGACTGCTTCCTGGAACAGTCAAAAGTTCTAAGTCTCCTCTATTAAGGACACAGGACTGTTACTTGAGGCTTTTTCTCCACTCTCAACCAATTTGATCTTGTGCTTCAAGGATATGATATTGGTAGTCATAGACATGCTATTAGGACAAGTCGTGAAAGTACGTTACTGTGACCATTCCAATGAATCCCCTATCAGAGGAGAATCAAGATTGGCACAAAGCACATGACACTTGATTTAAATGATTTCTAATCTAATTATTCCCATACATTCATGAATTTTAAATTCACTTAGAGGTACCAAAAAAATAATAATAATAAAAGCACAGGAAGAGGCAGCCTGAGACAGCAGTTTTGGAGTAAGACATGAGTTTTGAATCCCAGCCCTGCCCCCAAGTCACCTTGTAAAACAAGTCTCTGGGCCTCAGTTTTCTCATCAGAAAAATGAGGAGAGGGATGTGACTAAATGACAGCTAAGGCCTCTTCAAGCTCCAAATAGACAATCTTTTGGTATATGAATTTCCATTTTAGCCACAATTTTGGATGTGACTAGTGGCTGGAAGAGAGCAAGACGGTTTCCCTGGTAGACAGTCTTCAGATGTAGTTTATGACAATCTGTCAATCAATTTACAAATATTTATTAAGTGATAATTATGCGCCAGGAGCTATTCTTGGCACTGTGGATACAAAAGCAAAAAATGAAATAGTGTCTGCCCTCATGGAATGTATATTCTACCATGAATAGAAAGTTCGGGTTTAGTTTAAATGAACTGCAGAGGCTGTGTGACCTTGGGCTAGTGACTTTGCAGAATAATGTATGGGAAGTCCGAATAATGGATTCTATGGTTTGAGAAGACTAGAAAAGACAGAAAGCCCATGACTTTGTCATTGCTAGTTATGTGAAAGGAGTGAAGGATCTTGCCAATCCAGTTCCTTTCATCTGAAACCAAAGGAGGTTGGGGGTGGGGGAAAGGCTATCAGCAGCTTTATTTACACCTTTTCTTAAATGGCTCTAAGATCCATGTGGTATAGGTAGAGAACTCTCCTTGTTTTCTCATCTCATGTGTTCATGTCTTTCTGTTCTGTCTCATGTGTTCTGTCCAAATCATAGAGTCAGAGCACTAAGAACTGGAAGGAACCTTAGAGGTCTTTTAGTCCAGTCCCCCTTGGTCCCCCCACCTTTTTTTTTTCTTACAGATGAGAGAACTGAGGCCCAGAGAGGCTCAATGATTTGCCCAATGTCTCAACATGGCAAGTAGTAAAGCCAATTAAGTTCTTTGACTTGGAGTTCAGGGTTTTAGTCACATCCTCCATAGAGAATCTCTCCAAAGTACTGGGAATTTCATTTACTCGAGTCTAATAGCAAAAACAGAACAAAACAAACAACAACAACAACAAAACCCACTAAATATTCTTTGGATGAAGATCCCTCCCATGGCACAGTGGGAAAGAACACTAGAATTGAAGTGAGAGGAACTGGGTTCAAATCCATTGCTCTGCTATTTGCTAGTTGTGTGACCTTGGGCAAGACAATGGAGTTCAATGGAAAGAGCTGGATGTCCTAGAATCTGAGTTTGAACCCCAGTCTGCCCTTTATTACCTATGTGAGCTTCATTAAGTCACATAACCTAGACAGATAGGTGGCACTGAATGCCTAGCTTGGAATCAGGAAGACCTGAGTTCAAATCCAGCATCAGATAGCTTACTAGCTGTGTGACTCCGGGCAAGTCACTTAACCTTGTTTGTGTCACTTTCCTCATGTTTAAAAATGAGGATAATAATAGCACCTACCTTCCAGGAGTTGTTGTGAGGATACAATGAGATAATATTTGTAAAGCTCTTAGCACAGTGTCTCTTAGCACCCTATGGGGTGGGGGAGGAGGGAGGCACCTAGGAGGCACTAAAAAATGGTAGTTATTATTATAACCTCTTTGGGCTTCAGTGTCCTCATTTGTAAAATGAGGGATAGAACTAGTCTTTTAATGTCCCTTGTAGCTGTAAATGTGTTATCTTTTATCTCATCTGGTCGTGTTATAATAATTGGCATTTATATCATGCTTTAAGGTTTGCAAAAGTGTTTTACAGATATTATGTCATTTGACCCTTACAACAATGCTGAGTGCCTTTTTTTATCCCCATTTTACGGATGAAGAGATGGAGGTAAGCACAGGTTACGTGTGGTTTGCATAGCTAATGTGTATTAGATCAAATTTGAACTCAGGGATTCCTGACTCCAGGTCCAGAACTCTATTCACGGAACCACCTAGTTGCCTATATTAATTCCAGCCCTGAGGGGCTCAAAGATAATAATCCCTTACATGTAAATATAGGCAGTGCTCTTGTTTTCTGAGGGTGAGGATGGGTCAATTTTAAAAGTGTTTTCCCTTCATTAGCTCATCCAGTCCTCACAGCAACCTATAAAGTTGGCAAGGCCAAGAAGGAAGGGCAACCACATATTCCATGTTACCTGGCTAGGAGGTACTAAAATGTCAAGCCCTATATTTGCCTGCCTTGCCCCAGGACCTTCCTTAGTACAAAGACAGAGAAAGATGGTCCTTTGGGGCCATTAATCAACTTTTACAGATAGTATCATATGATGGTAGGAAGCAGGAGGAAGAAGCAGAGAGGGAGAGAAAAGTTAAGAGCATTAATTGGTTGATTATTGGTGTTAAATACAACACAGGTCTGTATTTCCCAACCTGAGGTTCAGCACTGTCTAAACATTTGCAGGTACACAAAAGGGCAGCAGTGTATTAAGGCTGGCATGGGAAGAGTTACATCTTCCAGGTGAATCACATTTCTCTGTCCTTTCCAGGTGGTCTGGTCAGCCTCAGGAATGCAATTTGATGAGGCAGAAAATCTGGAGATTTGCCAGGTGTGTGTGGGGGTGGGGTGGGGAATGAAAATGTAATTGGGGAAATTTTAATGCTAATTAGCATCACTCAGCAACTGGCCACCAGGTGTTCTTGGATACAGAAAAGAAAATGATGGGTTATGCTGAGTACAAGGAGTTGAATTTTGACTCATAGGGGAGGGGGAGGAGGGAGGTCTAATTCATCGATGCCTGAGAAAAGCAGATTCTGTGTGGCTTAAGTTGGGTGGTGTCTCTAAGAGCTTCTAAGTTTGTGACTTCTTGCTGAGTCCAAGGAAAAAGGAAGCCGGACTTCTCTTAGGGAAGAGGAAGTGGAAATCAGGAGTCTTGAGTCGTGGACCTGGGCTCTAGCGCTCACTTGCTGTATGACCTCAGTCATATCACTCCTAATCTCTGGACCTCAGTTTGCCCATCTATAAAAGGAGATAGTTGGAGCAGATGATTTCTACAGTCTCTTCTGACTCTAAGTTGTAGTAAATTTAAAGCAAACTGACATATACAAACACCCTTTGTAAACTTAGGAGAAAAAGCCTTGTTTCTGGAGTCAGAAGCATAAGGACTAGGCCTCTGTTATCATTACTATAGGGAACCCCCATGAGGAACCATCTACCAGGGTAAGTCAGCACCTTTTCCACAGTTTAGTTTCGAGCTTTTGAGAAGTAAAACAGCACCGAATCTTTAAGTGAATAGCCCAACATCACACAACCAGTGTGTGCCAGAAAGGAGATTTGAACCCAGATTTGTTCTGGTTCTAAGGCTAGTTTTCTATCCACTATGTCTTGCTGCCTCTCATTCAGAGGACCTGGATTCAAATCCTACCTCTGAGGTTCACTACCTCTGAGACTGTTTGGATAAGTATCAACCTCTCTGGACCTCAGTTTCCTCAGATATAAAATAAGAGGTTTGGATTAGATGACCTCTGAGGTCCCTTCTCTATGGACTTATGAACTGGTTCAAATCCCATCTCAGATACTGTTTTTGTGACCTTGGACAAGTCACTTCAGTTCCATAGGCCTCAGTTTCCTCATTTGCAAAATGAGAGGGTTATACTAGACGGCTTCTGAGGTCCCTTCCAGCTTGAGAGCTATGATCCCGTGTCCTAATGTAGTGTAAAGAACCCTAGCTGGGGAGTCAGGGGCCCTGGGCTCAAATCCCACTGCTGATGCTTGTGACCTTACACAAATCTCATCCTCCGTGGGCCTCAATTTCCTTAGCTGTAAAATAGACTAAAAAGCTTCTGCTATCCCTTCCTGCTCTCAATCTAGGAATTTATGATCCATGATCTTATTTCCCAAATGTTGTTTAGTCACGTCTGACTCTCTGTGACCCCATTTGAAGTTTTCTCAGCAGAGGTACTGGAGTGGTTTGCCATTTTCTTCTCCAGCTCATTTTATAGATGAGGAAACTGAAGCAAACAGGGTTGAATGACTTGTCCCAGGTCATGCAACTAGTAAGTGTCTGAGGCTAGATTTTAACTTAGGTCCTCCCCATTCCAAGCCTGGTGCTCTATCCACTATGATATCTCGCTGCCCCAACCTCCCAAATACGAGGTACTGATTTATCTCCAATGGCAGATGAGCATTAACCACTCAGGCAATTAACGGAAACTCCTAGGCACTAATAGACTTTGCCAATACAGAGGATGATAAAGGGACCAGCCCCTCTTACTGCAGTATACACCTTTAAATCCAGGAGAGATAAGAGACTACATTAAGTGGGCCTCCACCCCACCCTCCCCACTAAAAAAGACAGCAACTTGAGGTGCTTCCTTAGTTATTTACCAGGGACCAGGGGCAGAAATTATTTTATCTCTTGGTAAATAGAGTGAGCTTGGAAGACTATATCTTATTTAGATCAATAGACAGCCAAGAAATCAGAGCTGTAGGGGAATGTTTCAGCCACTCCTGACCCTTTCTTCTCTCCCCAATGTTTGGAGAGGAGCTTAAAAAATAGTGACTGGGAAAATGCAAATTTCAGTCCCTTGTCCCTTTTGAGCAATTGAGTTCTTCCCAGTGGGCTCTAAGATGAGGACTGGAGCCAGCCTGCGGCAGAGCCTTGAGTAAACATTTGTTGATCCACAGTCTTTGGTTTTATCTGCTCTCCCAGATACCAACAACTATAGAGGGATGGAGAGTCACAAAAAAAGAAACTGATTTCACTTCAGGAATTCACCTTTGATCACCCTGGCCCAGAGCTGTGCCAGGAAAATGGCCATTTTGGTAGGTTTTGTAAGGCAGAAAGTCTGTGAGTAGGGGATTCATAGAATGGCAGAGACCCCTAAAATATTCATTGGTATCTTAACAGACTCTCAGGGTGATTGGACTGTGGAACATAAGGCCCAATGACTTCTGTAAGGGAGAGATAGAAATATCGATAGGGCCTGGACCTGTGATCTCACACTTATAGGCAACTATTAGGTGAGGAAACTCCCTTTTTACCCAAGTAGGTGGGCCCCTTCTCTGTAACTTAGAGAGTCTTAGCTCAGTGCACTGAAGAGTTAAGTAATTTGCCTAGAGTCACATAGCCAGTATGCATTTGAACCCAGGTTGTCCTGGCTCCAAGATCAAAATCTCCCTTTTACCATGGCACATTGCCTTAACTTATCTAAATGAAAGATTCTATCAGCAATTCACAGGGAAAAAAAATAAGAGTAATTCAATATGGTGGATTTATACAATTGTCCAAAGACAGAGAGTCGTTAGATGTTTAGAAGAAAGTAACCAGGAATTGGGATATAATCCTCAGGTGGAACAAATGGATGAAATCTGACTTTTAGAGATGTGAAGGACCTTGTTTCAGATTGCTTTCAGTTTGTTACCATTTTATTCATCGGCTCATAGACATAGAGCAGGAAGGGACCAACCCCCTCATTTCACAGAGGAGAAAACTGAGGCCCAGCTAGGTGAAGAGGCTTGCCTAAAGCAGGCAGCATCAGAGGGGAGTTTCAAACCCAGGTCCTCTGATTCCACAGCCAGTACTCCTTCTCCTCTGGTATACTTCCTCCCTGTTCTTGCCTAGGAATTCTGGGAAGTAATGGATGATATACTCTTCCCCTTTGACTTCTGGTTCTCCTCCTGTGCCACTCAGCTGGAGTGTTCCTGGTGTGACTGTGGTTCCCTGCTCCTCTCCCCAAGGCTTCTCTGGAGATTTTCTGACTTAAATGTAAACATCATGGAAATGTTTCTACTCATCATCTTGGGTCTTGTCATTTATTTATTGCATAAGCCTCAATTTTACCCTCAACTACTACAAAGTGACCTGGTTAAGAAAAAAACATGCTGATTAAAACCAATAGTAGCTGAATTTGAATTTTAGCATGTACCTCACAGGACTGGGGATATAGGGAGGAAGGAAACTAACCTGAGCCCGCTCCTTTCTCCTGGGAGCCCAGGTGCTCTCAGACACTCGACTAGCAAAACCTCATGCACTCTAGTAGGAACCTAATCCTTAAACACAGATTAATTTGGTTTCAGCAGGAAATCTCTTGCTCCCTGCCCACAGTAATCCTATTGAATACTTTCCCTATTCAAAGTCTCCTCTAGACTTTCAATTTCCCCCATGGGGATTAGTGGCCTTAAGAAAAGAAAGTGACCCACTAGCTTGCTCATGATTTCCTTCCCTTTTATTTAACTAGATTATATGTTCCCCAATGCTACGCTTAGATAAGTGGACGAGGGGAAACCAACACAGCGGAGTCTTTCTGTTGAGCAGTCAATAAGTGGCCCAAGGGCCTGAGAAGGTCTGGTCAATAATCATCTGATCTCACAGAACTTTACCCTCCCCTTATATCTTTGTGATGTACTAATTTGCTTTTTATTTATTTGGGGCCCATGTCTTTTCTCCTTTTGACTATAAGCTTCTTGAGGGCAAGAATTTGTCTTACTCATCTCTGTTTCTCTTCCTACACCGAACACAGTACAGAGAGTGATTGAGTACTAAATGAATGAATGAAGGATTGGATGGATGGATGGATGGATGGATGGGTGGATGAAATTAATCTGTGAGGAAATCTGAGGAGGAAAACCCAAATTTACCTTCACGTCAGGCAAAAGGATTTGTAGGTGTTCATTGCTTCTAGATCTGCAGCCTTTGGACTTGTTGCACTAGCAAACAGGGAACAGCTCCCATTATTGCACCTGGCCCAGGCTTACCAAGTAGAATCCCCTTCCAACCTATCTGGCATTTATTAAGCACTTATCATGTGCAAGTCCCTGTTTTGGGCTCTGGTAATACAAAGACAAAAAAGGAACAATAATCCCTGTTCTCGTTCTTCCAGGAGGATACGGCATTTGCATAGATGACGAAATACGAGATAATTGCCCTTCCCACCTCTATCATCCGGCCAAACTAGTCTTTTTCAAATTCACACTCTATCTCTCGACTCTCCACCTTTGTACTGGCTGTATGTGTGCCCCTTGTTGCTTGAAATGCACTCCCACCTCATCTCCATGCCACCTCCTCAATGAAGCCTTTTCTGATTTGCCCAAATGCTAGAGCCCTGCCCCACACCCAAATTTATCTTTATATATTAGTATATGCATGTATATGTATGTGTGCATATATAACATATTTGGGTTAAAAATAGGTACACAGGTATGTATGTGTATGTGATATATCCCCTGATAGAATGAAAGGTCATTGGAGTCAAGCACTGTTTGATTTTTGTATTTGTATTCTCAGTGCCTATGAAGGCACTTGATAAATGTTTATTAATTGATTGTTTGAAATAATTTGAATTAAAAGAGAGAACTAAAAAAAAGTGATTATTAGGAAAGGCTTTGAATAGGAGGGACTAGCTGAATTGAGGCACAGAGGTGAGGAGGGAGGGCATTCCGAGCACAGGGTTGAGCCTGTGCAAAGGTACAGAGATGTTCCATGAGGTGAACACTCAGAATGGCTAGAGGCCAGTTTAATTGGAACATAGAATGCATAAAGGGTAGTAATGTGAAAAGGTAGGTGGGAGCATTTTAGATCTTATCTTTGACTGAGGCAATGGGAAGCTACTGAAGACTTTTGAGCAGGGAAACAGCTGTAACTTGGATTTTTTTTTCTCTTGGAACAAGTAGAATGTTGGGATGATTTCTCTGGGTAAGGAAGTGCATTGTAGAATACTGTGAGTTGGTTTCTAAGTTGCTGGAGGACTGACCAAGATTTCCCCCCCCTTTTTTTGTGAAGCAATCAGGGTTAAGTGACTTGCTTGCCCAGGGTCACACAGTTAGTAAGTGTCAAGTGTCTGAGGTCAGATTTGAACTCAGGTCCTCCTGACTTCAGGGCTGGTGCTCTATCCACTGAGCCACCTGTCCACCTAACCACCCCTGAGGACTGGTAAAGATTAAGTGAGTACTATTAGAAGCAAGGCAGAGAAGGTAAGGAATGGGTGAGGTGGCAGACCAGGAGGAGGAAGCATGCCCCAGAATGAGAACACCATACCATATGGTGAAGCCAGGAAGATGGGAGCTCACCTAGAGTACAATCTGGGAAGGAGGGAGAGGGAAAGAAGGAAAGAAGCCCCAGAACAGGAATGTCAGGGCCTTCTAATTTGGGTCCACATGGGCCAAAGTCCTAGACACCATTACCATGCCTCAAGTTATGACTGCTGGTGAGTGATAAAGTTAGACCTCTCTCTCAGAGATATTAATTGTCATGTCCTGAGTATGCCAAGGGTGATTCCCTACAGGTAGCAGAGATTCCTTCTGTGATAGCTCTAAAATGGGCAGCATTTTTCACTTGAGAAAAGGGAATAAGGGTTTGTGGTTTTAAATTCTTCTTCAAAGTGCCTTGAGAGACCTTCTTCAGGTCACCTTGCGAAGGAATAGGGAAAGGGGAGAGTGGAGGCAGGGATTTTTACAGGACTTGGTGAGCTACAAAATATTGTCAGGCTGCATCTAGCATGGCCATTTATTGATTCTTTAATGAATGTGTGGGAAAAGCTGAGGAGTAAAGCCTAACTCTGGCTTTAGGCCAGGCAAAGGTATTTATTGATTCTCCTTTTTTGAACTGAATTAAATTCCTACCCAGCCATCCCCTCTGCTAGGATGGCTTGCCTATTGAAATCTTACCCAGGGTGAAACACTTGCATATATTGTTGGACTTAGCTGACATGTTGATTAGTTTTGCTGAATTGCTTTTTTGTTTTTTCTGTTTTATTCTTTGCTACAAGAGATGGCTTTCTGGATGGGGGAGGGAGAGGGATAGAATGGAAAATAAAGGTGATGCAAAAACAAAGGATTTTCAACAAAAATGTAAAAGAAAACATAAAAAGAAACCCTAATCAGACATCAAGGACTAGCTTAAATAACCTTTTTTTTTGGAAGATGGGCTCTCCCTCTCTTCCCCCAGTCTGGAAGGACCACTATAATGATTCACAGCCCCAGTCCCAATACTGGTTGGTTCCAGAGCTTCGACCCACTGCATTTCAGACCTGGTCTGATTCTTCCTTGGATAGACAGTATGGCAGCCCCCACACCAGGGGTTAGTACTGGTGCTGAACTCAGTACTGATATCCAATTAGCCTCTAGCCCTACTGCTAAGCTGGGGTGGGGAGGCAGCAACTCAGCCTCCCCCAGCAGCAGGAACTGACTACAATCATGCACTTCCACACCCAGCTTCAAATACCTTTTTTTCTGAAGCCTTTCTTGATTCTCCATCCTAACCCCATGAAGAAATGATCTTCCCTTCCTCAGAACTCCCACAACATTAAGTTGGGCCTCCTTGCCACACTCGTCACATTCTATTTTTTATTAGAGTTACTTACTTGTCATCATGATCTCTGTCCTCAATAAGACTGCAAGCTTCTTGAGGGATTCTTGAGAGATTATCATTCATCTTCATATTTTTCTCTGTGCCTAGTACAGGGACATGTGTACTACAAGTGCATAATAAATGTTTCTTAAAGACAATGTCAACCAGAAATCAAAACTCAGGGGGCTCCTTAACAATGGTGATGATTTAACAAAAGCATATGTTTTAAGTACCACTCCACCCAGCTCTATGCTGGGCATTATGGAAAAATGAAGATATTTAAGGTGCTGTTACTGCCCTTAAACCACTCGCAGTCTAGTTAAGGAGAAAACAAATGAAAACCGAGTAATAATACAAGTTTTCAATTGGGCTGAATCTGTGGTTTCATTGATGTAAGGAAACTCCCTCTCCCAAAAAGATCAGTGCCTGCCCTACAATCTAGAGTTTTAGAGAGTTGCTATTCCATATGTGTGTATGTGTATATGATCATGTATATGTATATATGTGTGTATATATGAAATATGTGTGTCTATATGGTCCATATAGACACACATACATATATTTATATACACACAAATATACATACATACACACATATAAGATGCATATATTATAGAATGTATTATATGTATATGAAACATATTTATATATGCCTGTATATATATATACATATATACATGCTTATAAGTGATCCTGCAAGGCATTATATGATGGAAATACCAATGAGGCAGCAAGGGTTAGTGGAGAGAGCACCAGTTTTAGAATTAAGAGAGACCTGGATTTGAATCCTAGCTCTTACACGTATGTAACTTTGTGATCCTAAGTCACTCATTTACCATCATTGAGCCTCAGTTCCTAATCTGTAAAGTGGGGACAATTACATATGAACTATCCATTTGTCTTACAGGTTTGTCACAAGGAGAATACTTGTAAAGCCTTAGAGCTCTATAGAAATGTTTGCGATGATAATGATAATCATGGATATAGGGCTATAAGGGATCTCAGGACTAATCTAGTTCAAGTTCATTTTATGGATGAGGAAATTGAAACTCAGGGAAGTTAAGCATCTTGAACCTGCAGATTGAAACCTCAAACATTCCCCTGTTCTCTCAGATATTCAATTTCGAGTTTCCTGGTTCCTTCCTACTGCTTTCAAACATGTCTAAGTCTCCCCATTCTGAAAAACTCTTTACTTGACCCTGTCATCCTCCCTTTCTTACCCAAAAAGCTTTTTACACTCCCCATATTCACATTTTCTCCTTTCACTCACTCCTCTACCCTTTGCAATCTGACTTCCAACCCAACTGAAACTGTTGTCTTCAAAGATAATGGTAATCTCTTACTTACCAAATCTGATGGTCTTTTCTCTGTCTTCACCCTTCTTGACTGATCTACTACATCTGTTTAGCACCATCTCCTCTTAGATTCGCTTTCCCCTCTGGTTTTTCATATTATCTCAAATGAGATAATACTTGTGAAAGTGCTTAGCACAGTGCCTGGCACATAGTAGGTGCTATATAAATGTTTATTTCCTTTTTTCTCTTCCCTTCCCCATGATCTCTCTTGGTTCTCTTCTTACCTGTCTGGCTACTTCTTCTCCATCTCCTCTGCTGGCTCATCATCCATATCACACCTCATAACTGTGAATGAAAGGTCTGTGTTTGATCCTCTTTTCTTCCTTCTTGGCAGTTTCATCAAATCCCATGAGTTGAATTATCATCTCTATACAGATGACTCACAGATCTCTGTATCTTGTACCACTGCCTCTTTTGAGACACCTCAAACTCAACATGCCCCAAACTGACATCATTATCTTTCCCCCAAAAGCCCCTTCTTTCTTCTAAACTTCACAATTTCTGTCAACGATACCAGCACCTTCTAGTCTCCTAGGCTTAAAATCTTAATTCTATCCTCAATTCTTTAATCTCCCTTATTCCACACATCTAACTTTGATTGCAGTGACTTTGAAGCAAAGATGGGCATAAGGAGCATAGTGAGAACTATATTGGAAAATATAGCTCAGTTTTGAAAAACAGAAGATGCCCAGTTTCTCATGCTTATGAAATACTGTAAATGAGAAGCCACTGAGCCATTAGACATATGGCCAAATGTAAAGAGTGACAGACTTTGAGCCAAAGAACCTGAGTTCAAATCCTAGCTATGACATTCATGATTTGTGGAATTTGAGGTAAATCACTTAACTCTTCTTGGCCTCAGTTTACTCATGTGTAAAATGAGATGGTTGAACTAGATGACTTCTAAGGTCTCTTCTACCTCTAAGCCTATAATCATATGGTTCACATAATCTAAATAGCTCCAACCTGATCCATTCAAATGAACTAGAAAGGCTGAAAAATGGGAAATGGAAAGAAT